>NC_054056.1:95704369-95949369 GCF_017639655.2 Falco naumanni
CATTTTTCTTCTCTGACAGAGTTTCACTTTGTACCCTCCTTTAAATTGCACTGTAGCATATTAAAGTCACTTACAATGCTTTCAGTTTAATCAAAGCAGAGCACTAGTTAAGCAGCTGCCTGTACCTCTTGAGTATGAATCATGAATGATGATATTTAGTTTTCTGAGACTGAGTATTAATTCATTGCAAACAAATGATCTTTATGTTACAGGATAGTCACACCTTATGTTAGAATGGCATATATATTTGCAGTCCTGTATTAATAGAAATGTAAATGTTTTTAAGACATTCAGCTGAGAGGGAAAATAATGCAATTAGATATTTTATTTTTTTCTGGTCTCTACAAATTCCTATTTTTGTTAGCTGTATGATGTAAAGATTTGTATAGAACTCCCTTTAATGAAGTAAGGAGGAAACCAAGCTAATAATCAGTAGTCGCAATTATTGTCATTAAATGTAGAATGTACTTCCTGAGTACTATGAAGGTAGCTTACTAACAAGAAAACTTGCTGTAAAGTCATACAGCATACTAGTGAAAGCCGTTCTGTGATCAAAACACCATTTCTTGAGTCAGAAGAAAATTGTTTTACTTTGCTTGATAAGATGACTAGAGCATATTATAAGATGGACAAAATTTTTGGTTTTAAAAAAGAGAGGAGCTTTTTTCTTTAATATTATACATATATGATTTTTGTGACTTTTTTAATATGTTCCTAAAGAGGGCAAAGAAAGAATCTGAGATTCTTGATGAGGTATTTTAACAGTATGTATGTCTCAAATTCAGTTTGTGGGCAATCACTCTAACGCAAAGACATAATTTCAGTTAATTTAGATGTAGCCTGTACATTAAACAGTAGGTGAAACCTGTTTTGTGGTTTGATTTACATGGACGTGCTTGAAAGGGTGTTAGCGGTGAGACTTTCACATGTGTTTTTATTATTTTCCTTTATTCAAATGAGGGACCAAACAGGCTTCCTACTAGATTAATGTATGTTTGCAATTTTTATTCAGAATCCTATGACTTGTATAGTACATATTCTTAAAAAAAATCTACTTAAGATTTCTTCGCACTGCATTCTTTTAAGAGTGCTTTTAGTACTTCTTATTACAGGTATTCCGTTTGTAGCATTTTGCGTAGCTTCTGCTGGAAATCTTGAAGTTCATTTCTCTCCTTTGGATGCAGATGAAAAGATTTAATTAAAATAATAGGTTTGAATTATGAAGTTACTGTGCTTGAGAAAGGGATGTACCCCTTTAAAGGTATTAGCATAAAGATAGCACATTTGTTTATTATGTTTCAAAATCAGCTGCTAGTATCTCTGCCACAGGTAACAATTGACTTTTCAGGCTTCAAGTTAATAGCCTTGTCTCTTGCTTGTAGGGATCAATATTAGTATTAATTAATCACCATTATCAGCCCTAGGATCTGGTTCTATTTGTTGTTACATCAGCAAAATATCAATATAGAAAGTGGACTCTCTGATCGTCATGGCAACTTCATCTCTTGGGTCAAAGAAAGTTTATCTTATCTGTGCATGGAGAGTGGCAAACTGTTTAGGGATCTAGTTTGAACTCTAAGAACATTGATTTAGTTTTTGTTTGTGAATAGAGGCTGAATTCCAATCACAAGGGATAGGTAAGATTTAAATATTAATGCCCACAGGCTTGTCTGAGAGGGTGTCATTACCATTACTGACAGATTGTCTTTTTGAGATGACACAATGGTAGAGGAGAATTGTGTAGTCAGGATTATTTACAGTTTAGTAATTTGTCCATTGGACAAATGGGTTTTAAAATGAAGGTACGGAAATTCTATAGCATTTATACAGTAGTATTACTTCTCCCATGCAATGAATGGTTAGGATTTCTTCCACTTAGTTAAAGGTAAGTATAGAATTAGCACAGAAACATAGAATATGAATTGGTAGAAGGAACATGTTTTATTACACATTCTCCCTTAAGGGATTTTTCAAAAAAAGTGCCTGAGAAGTCCATCTGAGAAAAAAATAATCAGTGTTCCATTCACTCCTGAATTAATAGCAAATAGACATCATGGAAAATCTGAACACTACAGTCTGGTTACAGTTATCTTTTAGTTTTATAAGTTGATACAATTATCTCATAACTTCGTGATAATAAAATATGGAGAATGTTTTCTCATGTTGCAGCTCCCTTTTTCTATATTCTTGAGTGCTTCTTAAAAGTCCTCATCTTATACAATGTACCTGAGACTTTTCTAGTATATATAATCATACTGTGGTTAAATCTTTTTCTGAGAGCTTTGAAGACTTAACGATTACAAGCACAAGTTTTGCTTTGAGAAACAGGTACACTTTCTTTACCAAGTTGCTTGTAAATGTATGTATTTATTTGTTTAATAATTCCTTAGAACATACCTTATTTGAGACATAGATTAACTGTATCCGTATGCTTGCCTTCTAGTCATTTGCTAGATAGTAGTTTAGTTGGGTTTTTTTTTTTCCCCACTCTTAGGATACAAAGTAACAAAAAGTCTGTGTGTCTTACTGATGCAAATAAGTATTGTTTTGGGAAATCCCAAATGTAGTAAGAGCAATTTGGTATATTTACAATACTGAAAGATAGTTCCTGTAAAAACATAGAAAAAACCCCAGTAAAACAAAATCCAAACGCTTGCATAAAGCTTACTCTGCAGAAGGAATCACTTCTTGGTATTGACATTTCTCATTGATTATTCAGTTTTATCTAATGCTTTGAAAGGGTAATGCCATCATGAGTTGGTAGCAGATGCAGGCAGTTGTCACAGTACATATTTCTTTTTTTAAAAAAGCATAAGGATTTAATTTGATATAAATGTATACCAACTTCAGTTACATTTAAATAGCTTCTGCTACTGTTTGTGTAATCATAACCACAAAAAAAGTTTGTGTAAGTAAAATATATTGTAGCAAACAAAAAATGTTCCTGTCTTCCTATTACATAAGTTAAATAAATCTTGTCTGTTTATTTTCCATCTATCTTATCTTTTTTCATATGTTGCATATTTCCTATGTTGAGGAAGGGTGTTATGTAACATTGTCATCCTTTGTAAATGCTAATATTTTTAATATTTTGAATAATTATCTAGGATTTTAAAACATGTTTAGGAAGTGAAATGATGTTTTTATTGGTAATCCTCAGAAACTTTCCATATTTATAGAGCTAATTTGGTGCAAGGCTTATTTGTGTATTTGATCTTTATTTATATTAATGCAATTTCTTAACTGCAAGTGTGCAAATAAAGCTAGACTGTCACTTTCTTATTTTTTGGGTACTTCCATATCTTTTTATAGAACTTTTATAATCAAAGTTTGTTCAATTATAGTAGGTTTACAAAGTGAATACAATTTAGAAACAGACTGTTGAAAATAACAATGCTTTAGTAGTCAGTGAGTTACTTGGACATCTCTTTATAAACTCTTCTCATACATTACTCTTTGCACTCATGTAGATGAGTTTGAATGATGCTGTTTTATTCTTCTAGGCAACTAGACATGAAGCTTTCAGTCTGTGATTAGGTGATATAACCGCATGTCTCACACCATTTTTACTGTTCTCGGTCTTATTACCTTAGATCCAGTATAGCAGAGGACAGTGAAAATCTTGAATCCACATGCTTTTAGATTTTTCCTTTCCAAATAATTAAGTAGTAATACCAACTGTAGTAAAATGCTACAACATTTTCCATGTTACTGCATTTCCTATTTATGTAGCCGTTTTGGAAGGTATAAAAATATAGTATGAGAAACTTAAGGAACACACTCTTTTAACTGCATTCATAGGAACAGTCCTGTTGATAATACTTAAAATGTATGTGCAAATGTTTATAGGATAGGAGCTTCAAAACACACACAACCACAAATGGCATGTAACAGTTTGGTATATGTAAAATTAGAATGTAGAATAGAATAGGAACTAGGTTTAAATGAAGTGTTGTCATTATGTTCAAAGGAATTCCATGGTTCGGGTTTTGCCTCCTGTGCCATACGTGCTCCTTTTCATTTTAGTTGTGAGAAGTAAAAGTCTGTGTGTTTTTGGGGCAAAAATGATATAGAAAAATGTAATTACTTTTTACACACACTTGCAATTATTATTGAAAAGTGATTTTTAATGAGAACAGAATTAATTATACTGTAAAGTAAGAAATTCCTGACAGACCCAAATATGGTGAGAGAAGTCTTTTCGTGTATCTATTGTAAAGATTTTCTCTGCTGAAATGGATTAATCTTGAAAATACTTTTTCTGATGATACATGTAGGTGTTCATTTAGGCCAAGCAGAAATTGTGTAGAGGTTGATACTATTTTTACTTTAGTAGTTGCAGCACAAGCCTCAAAGGGAAGTGCTGTGTTTTAGTCCTGCAATTGAGATCGTTATTAGAACCCTTCTATTTAATACTTGATTATATGTCTGTTACCAAGTGTGAAGGTTAATGTTTATAAGATATCATTAAAAAAATTTTGCAGATATTGTCAGATTACTTTAAATTATGCGTATATTCTATAGATCCTTAGGTTTTGCCTTCACTTCACTCTCAAATTCAGGCTTCATATTAGACAGCAATAAAGATTCCTTCTCTGAAAAGTTTTGGAGAAGTACATTAAGGACTTTCATAATATATTTTATGCAGCTTTATGCCAAGAAAATGAACCATCTGAAACTGATGCATCAAACTGGGGCACAATTGTGAAAACAGCAAAGATAGTGGTAAAATTATCAAAACTGAAGTCACAGTAGTTTTTTCTTAAAACCTGCCACCACTTCCTCTCACCTTCTAACGTTACAGTTTTCAGTTAATAAATGTGTATGAAAAGTGTTTTTGAAGCATTTTTAAAAGCTTTCAGTCAGATTTTTGAGTATTGTATCTGCTGATTGTACTTCATCCATTTCAGAATGGATGTAGATAAAATGCTCTAGTTTTATAGGATGCAGAAAGGAAAATCTGTATGTCCATAGAAGTACTGTTTTGGGTGGTTTTAATGTGACAATAATCCATATTCATATGAACAATGTCAGAGTACAATTGAGTGGCATTGTGTATGTGAATAGGTTGGAGTACCTCTGAGAGGCCCTTGCAGATAACTTAAGTTTTTAAGGAAACTGCCTGATTTTTAAATAAAAATGCATATATATTTCTATTTAAAAACAAAACAAAACACAACAAAAAACAACCCAAACTTGCTTGATAGTTGTTCCAAAGCTGCGTTGTGGTATTTCAGTGAACACTAAAAAACTGAAGAACTGAGAAAAATCTCAAATATTTGACAGTTTGTCTAGAAAAAATATTAGCTAGTTGCTAAAAATACAAGTGCACTCCTTAACAATGTGCATCTTGGACAAACAGACGCATATTTTGTCATCAAGTTACTTAAGCTTCTGAAGTCAGGGCTACAACTGGGTCAGATGATAAGATGAGCACAACAGAAAAACGAAGAGTGGCTCTGATAAAAACTGATTGATTGATGTCTGGCTTCCCCACCATCACAAGCAGTTGACAGTTAGTTTGGGATCAGATGATTTGGCTTTTGCGATAGAAGATGGGGCCTGGTAGGCAAGTCTGAAGGACAAAAAGGTCAGTTTCTGTACAGTGTCAGGCAGCGCTGGGTTCCCACAAGGTAGGGTATTGGATTATGTTTTTCTTTAGTTGCAAGACTTAACTTTTCATGGTCCATTGAAAGGCCAGGTAATCTGGTCAGTATTAATACAAAAATAAGGCTGTAAGTTGTGAGAGAAGGGAAGGAAAACTGAGGGAGTATAGCCATTGGACAAGTGAATTACAGAAATAACAGGGTTTTGATATTTTGTTTCAGTATTTACTTAAAAACTAGTAATTTAAGGCGTTAAATGTTTAATAAATATTCAGATTTTTAAAAATGGTTTGCACAGTAAATTTGCCACTGCAAATGCAATGAGAATTTTATGTTACTTATATACTGTGGGACTGTAATGAAACATTGTGGATAAATTAATTTCAGCTTGTGAAATATTGTTATTTTGTGACCCATTACGTACAGGATAGAACATTGTACCTCATATACAGAAGTATGTATTTTTCACTAGATTAAGAGCAATTAACGTGTTATACTTAAATATCATTAAAATAAATTTATGTGAAGTGCGTTTTTGTGAACTGGAGATTATTTATCAATCTATGACCATACCGTGAACAGCTGAGTGTTTATGGGGTTTTCCATGTTTGGGTTTTGTTTTTTTTTTCAGAGCACATTTACAATTAGCACTCTCTATGTAATAGTCACAGAAGGGGAAAAATGTGTAAAAGAAAATCAAGACATAATAGCTTTGAAATGAAAAAGATTTTCAGTGCAGCCATGAAAATGTGTACAAGTGCCACAGAATTGGAATTTGGACAGCTTGGATTTGAATTTAGATTTTTGGACAGTTTGATACTCTCTAGAAATCCTTTATAATGTATCACTTTTCTGTGAGTTTTAAGGGTCACATCTCCAAAGGACAGTTGGGTCTCAGCTAATGCTGCTGGCTTAATATCAGTAAGATGAATTCTGCAAGGTGCTGTATTGCTGATAGTATAGCTGGAATGCAGTATGAAAGAACCTGTAGTATAACCTGGAGTGCTACCAGTAATAAGTGATCAGTGTAGGTGAACTGGTGGTCATTTGAACAGTGATTAGTTATACTTCAAGAAAGGTTGTTTTCTTAGTGTGTAATCTCTGGGCACCTGTTTCATATAAGAAATAACAATAATAAAAAAAGGTCTTATTCAAGAAAAACACAGTTTTATCCTGGCAATTTTGTAAACCTCTTTTGAGATGTATGTTAAAGACATGATTTTTAAAAAAACAGAACTCAAGGCTTAGAGGAGTATTTATGAATGCAAATTTAAGACAAGACTGGAAGTTTTTAAGAGCTTTCATTTTTATTAATATCATGGTGCATCCCTTTAGCATCAGAGCTTTTTAGGGTTTTCATATGTTATGCTGAGCTTTCACAGCATTACTACAAGTGGTTTGAAATAAGCTGTAAAAAGCCCATGTATAACTTGCAGATAGGCTTCAGATTTTCAGGTGTGTTTCTTTGACAGACGTGTTGCATTACAGAGTAAGTAGGTAGTTTTTGCATGTCTTGTACTGAAGTTTTTCCAGATGTAATTTTATACTTAATAAAAATGAACAGAGCTTTATTAGACTTTTCTTCGAAGTACAATACTTGTGTCTGACCAGGGATGGTCACCTGCTTTGTTGCCTGTTTGGGAATTGTACACCTCTAGGGTGTACAACTGAGACCCATTTAATTATACAAAGAGGAAGATCAGGGTTGGTGAATAAAAAAAAGGGGGAAAAAAAAGCCAAGTAGCCAAAATAATCAAGATAAGCAATTCTTTTAAATGGAGAGTAACAATCAGCTACTTAGACCAGCTAGACTGTGTAATTTTATGATTAGTCCTGCAGCTTAGGAAATCTCATTTAAGTGGGAGTGTGCTTTGGGGATGTTATGACTGGTCTGATTAGTCCGAGATTCATTTTGACATTATTTGACTGTTGGTTCAGAAGTTTTCACTTCCAGGAAAGAAGGTGAAATTCAGGTATGGAATTCTTATGGCACCAAGTTATTGCTAAATTTGGTTTTCAACATTGATTGTCAGTCAAAGCATTGTTTTTTAACGTATGGCCTTTGCATTATACAACAAATGAGAAAAAATAATTTGCAGTGTTACTCTTGCTATACTTAAATTGCTTCAAGTCATGAGAGCCAGTTGTAGCATGGTACACATTACACCATGCAATACCAGCATAAAGAGAAAAATCACACCTAGTTTGCATGGATTTACTTGTCTTTGAAGCTGAAAACTCACTTTTGCATTCAAAGAAAAATCTTTTGAGAATATGGATTCATGTGATGCCATCAGGAAAATAATTGCATTATTGGCTTGTATTTTATGTTTAACTTAATACAGTTTTATGTTAATCTAGCCCAACATTCTTCCAGAATGCTGTTTACGGAAGTGCTGAGTTGTGCAGTGATACGGATTTTGTTTGTAGGATGTTAGAAACCATAAAAAATAATTGGTGATAACTAATCATATTTATTATTAAAATATTGATTTGTTATAAGAAGAACATTTTAAAATGATGTTATACATTTCTTAGTGGACAGATGTTCTTGTTACTAAAAGTACCAAGATGCAGATGGTATTACTTGGCATGTCTCTAGAGGCTTCACTATTACTATCTGTGGTGAACTGGAACCTAAACTGATACATGATTGTTCAATGGCAGTTCTTATTTGCAAGAAATTATTTGAATAACCATCTTTATAACAGGTCATGTCAGGAAAAGATCTCTGAAATTAAATTGTCACCAAGTAAATAGAAAGTTTTGCATGTCTGGATATATGGAAGTGTTTTGCCTAGTAATATGGACTTGAGAACTATTTCTAACCATCATTTTAAGAATCCATTAAAATCATACTTACTTAAATAAGCATGTGTATATGTGAGAATTTATATGAATTGAGGCATGTTTCAATGTATAGCAGCAATTTAATATAAAATATATTTTGTTGAAAGAAAAAAACTACAGGTCAAGACATTCTTCATAAGCAAAGAACTTGAAATTATGAAGTATTTCTTTTTGAACTTTTCAAGTACTCTTGTATGTTGTATCTTGAACAGACCCCTTGAAACATGCAAACTTTGGAAGTATTATCTCGACTTCAGTAAAAGAAAAGTGAAAGCTTAAGTTTTAGGCTTCCTACTGTGGTCCATACTTTTTAATCCATGAGTCTTTTGGTTTAGGTGTTTTTTTTTTGTTTTCATTAGATACTCTTGCCTGACATTAAGAGATTCTCAACACCTACAGCTCTTGCTGAAAGCGGTTAATAATGTGCCCTAACTAGTACTATCAGAAGTAGCATCCAGATTCTTTCATGCCTATTTCTGATGTTAAGCTATACTGTTATACTGTTACTGGAAATTTTCATGTGTGTTTAATATAAAAGCATTATATACCTTGGACTTTAATGCGTGCTAAAATAGCCAAGTATAGCTCTTAGAAGATTTTCCTTGCTGTCTTCCAAAAGACCTGCAGAAATACTTCATTTCAGATTAAAATCTTACTTTATAGCAAGATCATAAATAGGGGGAGCTACCATGAAACCTCTGAACTTGAAGAGTATGCTGTGCTGTTTTATTAAGCTGCTACTAATGGTGTGGAATTTTGTCTTGGAAATAGGTTCTGTGTCTTAGATTTTAATGTTACACTATCACAGACACAATCATATAGAGTTTATCTCCCCTAGGTTGTTATCCTAAGTTTTGAAATTTTGAACTGCTGTGCCAAAACCAGTTTCTCTTTCATACATATGAGATGTTTTACATTCTGAGCGATTTTAAGATGCCAGTCATTTTTATGCAGACTATAATTTCAGACAAATTTTTCTTTTAAAAAAAACCCAAAATGTACACAGCCCAATACCAATTCTGGTGGGTTTTTTTTGCACTTTAAGGATGGTGCATCTTCAGTGTATGCCTAATTACTTGTTTTATATAGCTCTCATTTATAATATAGCGTAATGTTTAACAGTATAACAAAGAAAGCATGCATATTATGGAAAACTGGAGTGCATTTATAAAGATCATGAATCATTTTGCTAATAGAAGTGATGTAGAACAAGACGGTAAATGAAGGATTTTGAATTTCTGTAAATTACTTTTATAAGGAATGGACACAGAAGTGAAATAAAATTGGCAGGGGTACAAAGCTTTGCATAGAAGTGAGTGTTGATGTTCTCAGCCTTTTGAAAAACAGAATGTAAGATTCAGTGAAAATAAAATGTATTTATGGGAACTGAGCTATCATACAACACTGTTTAGTTCCGATTGAATTATTCATAGAACAATATTTTGCCAATGTGTGGTCACCTGCTTTTCTTTCATTGTTATTAAGTTTTTCCACAAAAAGTCCTGATTTATGCTTTAGCTTTTACATTCCATGCTGTTCTCATGTAACATCTTGAATATTCGCTGTTGTGTTCTCTCTTATTTAAATTATATTTCCGTTTTTGTGAGGGATAACCTGAATGCTGTGAAACATGCGAAAAGCCTCAGAAAGTTGGTTGGAGTTCGATCTCTTCCTAGAAGAGAAGTATTATGAAGATGGAAGTACTGTTTGTTTGTTCAAAAGCAAATAAAAATAAATAACAACCATGGAATTGAAGACATCCTAATACACACCATACACACCACCCCCCCCACCCACCACCCCCCCACACCCCCTTTCCTTTTCTTTCTTCTTTTGGGAGGGAAAAGCACAGAAGTTGTTTGTACTGTATACAAGAATATTGAATATCTGTAAGCCATAATTATTGATAGCTTTTATATATTTTACATTCAAGTGTATTTTGGTACTTGAATTATGTGATTGCATTTGTATGTGAAAAGTTAAGAAAAGTTGCAGACACCTCTGATGTCTGTATTTTGGTGCTTAAATAAGCGTTAGGCATCTTGTTAGAGGAACTTCAGGAGACTCTGTTAAATGTTCTGCATTTCATATGAAATAATACTTTATTAGTGAAGTGCATGGAATGAACGTTTGAATTCCATTTTGGTTTGCACATTAATGATACACTGGTGATTCTAATTTTAAGTTTATGCAATAACAAGAATTTATACATGTGATAACCTGCATATGACAGCAAATATATATTTAGATTATTATGCCATTCCTTTTTTTTTTTTGCATTTTGATTTACTGAGCGGTTCATCTCTTAAATCTGATGGTAGTTACTTATCTGACGATAATTACTTAATCTCTGTTGAAGTAGAACAGTTACTGAGTAACAGACTTACTTTTGAAATACCGCATTGGTGACCTTGCTATAAGAATTATATTTTGACAGAATAATAGGAAGATTTCTTATAGGAAAAAAATTCTTAATAATACATGTATGGTCTTTCCATTTTTCTTGGGTGCTTTCCAGTGTTAAAAGAAAACTACCAAGCAGCCATGGTAAGGGCATATATCATAGGTTAATGGTGAGTGATTTACAGGTTATTGTTTGTGTTCATGGCTAGTAATTGAGAGTAATCTGTATTGGGAATTTGTAGACAGACTTCGTTGCATTTTAGTATGAGGCTTATGTGTGCTTCTCTTGCATTCCTTTGTCATTTGATAAGTAATGAGAGTTTGCTCCTTTGTATTTTTACCTCTTGGAAGAACAATCACTATCATTATCCAGTTTTTTGGTAAAACTTTAATCCAGAGACTGGAAATTGCTTATTAGGCAGGTACTGGTAGAGCCTGGAGTAGAACCCAGGGTCTTTGAGACCTTTGACCTCATGCAGTGCAGTTTTTTAGAGTACTTTTAACTGTACTTGTCTTTACAGTAAAGTTTGCTAGTTGTAGAAATATGTCTTAAAAAAGGAAGACAGAACCTATTGCCTTGGTCGTATCATTCTAATAAAGGAAAGCCAAGCCCAAGAAGAGATTACTAGGTCTTTAACATTAACATTCTCATAAATATATATAAGAATACATAGATCTCAAATATACATAGCTGGTCTCCCTGTACAGCTAAAGGGACTCTAAAAGCCAATAGTTCATGGAGTTACCAGAAGTTATGTAAAAGTAGTGCCACGTGGTCCTTCCTGGATTCACTATGTGGAGTAATTAGGCTAAGCCTTATACACACTTGTCACACCAGGCACATGGGAAGAAGTGAAGTGATTGTCATTCGGGTAAATGGTGAAAATTTGGGAAAAGACACTGTTTCTTGGTGTGATGTTTCTTTGGGATGCCACTTGACCTCCAAAACACTTTTTAAAATTGCCAGTAAATAGAAATGAATAGAAAAAGTGGATCTCACTGTTCTGCCGGCTGACTGAGGGATTGGAAATATAACTATTGTTGAGTATTTATATGTATTACCTTAGAGGAAATACTTTTCTAACAATTAAACATCAGTGTTTCAGTAGCTATCCTTCATTAATATAAGTGGTAACACCTAGATTTGTTTTATTATCTGCAAGTAGAGTTATTTTCCTTTTTTGAAAAATATTTCTGGAGTGGGAAACAATCCACCTACAAAAAAAATGTAGTGGTATCCTAACCATTTTTCAAGTGTGGTTTGTTTTGTCTTGTTTTTTTTTTAAAAATGTATCATCAGATATAGATAGTACTGTTGTCTGTAACAGCTGGGAAATTACAACTTTTAATTCACAATTTCTATAAATAGTTTCAGAATGCTTCTTTTCTAAATGAGTAACTAAAATTTTTCAGCAAATTTCCTGAAGTTATGCCATATTGGAAGCAATGGCAAATTTTCAAGAAATTGAGGACTGTACTTCACAGTTGTATCTGGCATTCTATCTTTGTTTTGTGTGACCAGTCACTGGAGAATGACTATCAAGATCACATAAGCCTGGTGTTTTGGCCAGCCTGTTTATGACTCTGAGGGCATTGGGTTTGTGCCATTTTTGCTGTGATAGTGCTCTGTCAAAAAGATGTGAAGTGTGACCAAGAAACAAAACCAAACCACAAAGTTTGTTTTCCTCCCTTCTTGATTTTACTTTTTACTGGAGATGAAGCTCTTATCACTGCTATAAACGGATATGAGGGCTGTGTGGGGAAGCCCAGGAGTATGATACTGTAAAAGATTGGATCAAATCAGCTTAAATAGGGATTTCTTAGCACTAAGAGGTCACTGATGTAGGTAAATTAAGGGCTGCTGGTCTTTTGTGTGTATTAGCACTCATTTTATTTCCAGTGCTTCATAACTGATGTAAAGAGAAAACAATAATTTGTTACATTAGAGATTTAGAAAGCTCTTCAATTACATCAGTCAGCCAAGACATACTTGAGCAAAAGAACAAAGATCAAATATGACAGTATTGGCATTTTTAAGATAACAGAAAAGAAGAAAAACAATGAGCAAAAAATCTTGCAGACTGACTTGCATGTCTCAGGCGAAAATGATATAATTAAAATACAGTTAGACAGAAGCAGGTCATAGGTTTCATTGAAATCAAAGTGAATTTTTCAAGTACAATTTCATATTAAATGTTAATTTAATAATTTAATGGATATCAGTAGAAGGTCAGGCTGGAATGCAAAGGGTTAAAATGCTGAACAGTGACCTGAACAGGGAGTTGTTGTGTCTCTGAATCCCAGACATACTTTATTAGGACAATCCAGCTGGTTTTCTATTTCTATCTCCTCATTATCAACACGCTTATGGTATGGCCTCTTCCCCCTCACTTCCAATGCCAAGAATTTGGCAGGGACACCATGTGAGGAGGTCAGAGAGTGATTGAGAGGAAAAACGAAGTTGAGACTGCAGCAGAGATGCAGAAAGGGGGAGTCCACTCAGTGAAGAGCTAAGGTCTGTTGTTTACTGTGTGGAGACTACTAGCAGGGATTTTTTTTTTAATTTTTTTTTTAGTGAGGAGTTGTTATAGCTCTCTGTGAAATTAAACTAGTGACCCAAAGCTTGATTTTCTTCTCACTGAAAATCACTGAAAATGGTGTAAAACAAGAACAGTTAAGCTTAGGGAACAGCATATATAACATCAGCAGGAAAATGAACAAATTTGAATCTTTGATTACTTCATGATGTTTGGCATCTTTGTATATTTTAAGAAGAAAAAAAATCTGAAATTATAGTATTTTCTTTTTAAAATCAAAGACATAAATAGAGGCAGCATACTGCTAAATTGCTTTATGTGTTGGATCTAGCTTTCTGTGGCTGAGGGAGAAAAAACAACCTCCAGCAAATGTTCAAAGGAAGGAAGTGGGAGGAAAAAAGTCCTTCTCACACATTTCCATAGTTTCCCTTTCAAAATACATCTATCACTGCCTTATGACATATACTTTATATCAACAGGTACATCAATTTAGTATTAATATTGATGAAACCCATTGTATGTTATATGTATTGATCAAACGAAAAATAAATTTGCCATTTGGTGTGTCCAAACTCATGCTTAAAAGCAGATGGAGAAAATACAGAAATATTTCTATAGAAGATCAGTTTCTGTTGGGAACAGACCTATCTGTATTTCTTGAAGACAATATGCAGTGCTTTTCTTCAGTATGATATGGATTATCTCAAAATTAATCTATGGTTAATACTGTACCAAAAAAATATTTTTGCTTTTCATCCTTTTCCTGGTACTCCCCTTTTACATAACAGAAAAGTGAATGAAAAAGTGAGTTAATTTTTTGTGGGTTAGGGGAGATACTGTTTTTGTAGTTCTTACATACTTATAATTCCTATGGAAACAGGCAGAGTTTATGTATCCACAAGGAGTGGCAGGATTTCATGTCAACTTCACAGAAATCTTTGTCAGATATTTGCTTTCCTGTTTTTATGCAATTAATATATGTTCATTACAAATAAGATGTCAGTGGTAGTCTGCATTTAAGCTGTTGTGATAAAGGCTGATGTTCGATTCAGTGTTACGGTTCCAGACTCTAGGACCAAATGATCTCTCAGCCTCTGTGTTCAAAACCCAATTTACTGCTGTGACACGTGCCATGTGGTCTAGGCGGCTGTGACCCTTAATATATGGGCTGTGTGTGAGAAGAAGAATGCATTATTCCTAGGAGGCCTTGATCCTTAGAAATTCTAAATTTCTTGTCAAATTACAGTGGGGGAATATTGTCCTGACTAGCTTATAGTCATGATTGTCTTACAATTGCCAGTGGTGACGATATTTTGATTGCACAGGAAGACCTAGCACATAAAGGAAGCAGAAAAGCACAACTTAGAAATGGGGAGGGGGGGCGGGGGGGGGGGGGGGCAAGAAGAAGGCATGAGAGAGAGCAAGAGAGACTTATTTTGCTTAAAGGATGAAGGAAAAGAAAATTCCTCTCACTGCTAAATTCAGGTACCTCCTTAATTGAACAACATGAGCACACAAGCAGGGTGCAGATAATAGACAAAGGAAAAAGAAAGGATTCACTCTGGGCTGGGATTAGAACCTGGGGCTTTCCAGATGTGAAGAATAATTTATAGTTAAAGAACTTATTCTCCTAAAGGAAGGAAGAACATTTTAGTGGAGTTATGCCAGTAAAGCTAATATTTCTGTATTCATTCCTAATTTTAAAAGTACTATTTATGTTTTTATTTTTATACTCTTCACAATAAACTCATGACACTTCTGCCCCCTCATAACAGACACCTAACAATGAAGCAGCTTCAATTAAGAAGCAGAACATCAGCCTCTGGCATCTTATTCTGTTGTTCCATCTTTTTTACTAGGGAGAATTCATTTGTTTCTTAATTAAGAAAAACACCAATAGCATGAAAAATCTGCTTATGGTACCTGAATGGTAATTAGGTGAAAGGTAAAAAAGAAACACATACATACATTCCAGTAGCAGCCAAAATGAACTTGAGCTGATAAAAATGAACTAAACTACCCTTGCATAAATCGAGGCTGAGAGAAGTGTACAGTCATTATGGCTAAGACAATATGCAAACTATCTTCAAAGAAATCAAATTGCTAGAGTGTTTTCATTTGCATGTATTAACTATTAACATAATGAGGAGAAGTGACATTGGACCCGGATTGTGTGTCTGCTCGGATTGATAACTCTACCGCATCTGCAAACAGGCTCCCAAAAATCAGACTAGTAGTCAGATCAGTGTTGAACTCTGAAGTGCGTATGGGGTTTTGTTGGTTGGTTTTTTTTTGTTTGTTTTTTTTTTTTTTTTTTTTTTAAATTGTGTGTGTGTGTACGAATGTTGAGGTTTTTTAAAAATATCTGGAACCCAGAGCAACAACTGGGATGTTGAATGCACGCTATCCTTTGATTTTTATTCTTTCCAAAGGTGATCCTTCTGCTACAAGCACTTACTTCATACTTTCAAGGTACAGATACAATTTTGAACTTTTTTCTGTCTTGTATATTCCCACTTATATAGGAGGATGAATGTTACTGTATGTTAATTTGGAGTTACTGAATGTTTGTGTAATTACTCAGGGATTTTTTTTTTTTTTTTTGTCTTTCAAGACTGTCCTTGTATATCAAAATGTCCTACTTAAACTGTCAGTCACTGTGGTCATGAACAGAGAGAAAGCTTAATAGAACTCAGACTTTTGAGAAGTCAGTTACATACTGTTTTACGTGATTACATAGGACAATAGCAAGCAACGTTTGTGATAGCAGTTGTTATCTTCTTATATATTGGCAGTGTATTGAAATTGTTATATGACAGGTACTATATAAGAACCTAGATAAGTATAGCAAATTCTTCTGTTAGAAGAAAAAATAGAAGTAATTATAAAAACTGAATATTTTTTGCACATTATTGATATGAGGAAAAAGCATATAAACAAAATGCAATTTCCATCATTGTTCTCTTTGCCTAAAATCTTTCAAAAGGAAGTTATTTCTTGATATTACAGCTAAAATTTACTAAAAGAATGTAGTTTTGTAAGAAGGTGAAATAGGATGAAAAGCAGGCATATGCAGTCCTTAAATATTTAGAATTTATGATGTTTGCATAATCTGGAAATATATTTTATATTTGTTACATTGTGTTTATATATACAGACAGTGGTTTTGTGTGAATTTTATATTTTGCTATTCATGTACTTCAAGATTGTTGCAAAATAGTATATATATATATATATATATATATAAAATACTTTTGCATTGCTAGAAGGAGCACAAATATAATTTCATATATACAAATTTCATCTGTGAATGTAAACCCTCCTTCCAAGAGAAGATGGATTCCCTTGTGGTTCTTTGGCTGCTGTATGCATCTGTGTCTTCATGTAGCCCAGGAGTCATACTCCAGTCTGAGAGGTGAAGCATGAAAACTTGGATTTTTGAAAAGGATATTCTTAAGGCAGCCTGGCTGTGTGGGTAAAAGTATGGGGAATATCTGTCTAAATACTGGTTTATTTAGCAAAAGGCTGCCTCATCTTAAGAGAATTTGCATACACAAGATGTTTACATTTGGTAGCATAAACATTTTCTTTAATGAAGTAGACATTGGTCTATAATAAAGGTATTATGATAACAAACTTATTGCAGTTAATAGTAGCTCAGGAAGCAGGTGTAACTCTCTTAATTTTTAATTTATTTTTTTTTAAATGTGCTCAAATGCTCAGTAACTTCCGCATGTGTTACATGCATGTATTTGGAAACTGACATTGAAGAATTCTGATCATGATTTTTTATTTTAGGTTGCTAAATTGTTATTTTTACTTTGTTATTAAGATACATCATCAGTGTAGGAACACTGAAAACAAATATATTCTCTTTGGATATCCCCATCCCCCCCCTCCCCCCCATCCCGCCAGTCCATATGGAGGATATTCTGGTCCTGATGCTGTTTCAGGCTCAAGTCTGAGAATTAGCATATAGTTTGCTATACCGCAACTTGTTATGCCTTTTGTCCTTCAAAGACTGGTATAGAAAAATCTCTATAGTGTAGGATTGGATGTGAAAATGCCTGTAAGAACCTGTTGGGTAAAAATCCCCTGTAAGGGTGTATTACAGAGTTCCACAGAATGGAAGACTTTGTGAAGGATAATCTGAATTTCAGATTATCTCTACCTATCCAGTTGAAATTTCCATTTAATGCTATCTTAAAATTCATTGTACTAATTTTTTTCATAGACAATCCTGATAGTGTGGATCATGTTAAAAAAAAAAAACAAACTCCACAAAACCACAAACATATATAGATCTATTTTACTTCGTATCAATGCATTTTTATTCTCTGAAGATCTTACTTGAAGGATTTTGTTTTCTTCTGTAGCAAAGAAGGTAACTTTCCAAAGAAACCAATAGTTTGTATTGTGTTGTTACATTGTGTTGGACAGCTGATATTGATGTAAATATCAGGATGCAGTCAGTAATTAGATACCACAGGTACTAGCATATGACATGACTTCCTTTCAATTTTGAAATAGAAGTGAGATCTTAAGTATCACAATGCATATAAGAACTCTTTTATCTGTATGCACCTCATGAATAAAAGTCAGATGAAAAATGTTACCTCTGTATATTTTAAATGTAGTTCCATTTTATTTTTTTTTTTTTTTTTTTTTTTTTTTAATGTTGAACAAGAGGGAGATATTTGAGCTTTAAAGAGTTTACAGATTTTTGTGTATGTAACACTGGAATGTATTTAATAGTTCTAATTAACATTAACATTTTGCTCAAATACACATATTCTTATTTGCATTGAGCCACAAAGGGAAGCATCTTCTCATTAGCTCCCTTAGGATAAGGAGTAAGTGTTCGTTCTTGTGTATCAGCAATTTTATCCCCCATTTTTCAAATCCAGGAATTAGATGTGTCAGAAACAGTGCATGTGTATGTGTGTGTGTGCCTACATGGAAGTCCATTAGTATTAGGAGGATTCCAGACAGGCTACTCCAAAGAAACTAAGAAAAGTTTTAAGATCTTACATTTCTTATTGAATTTTGAGATTGATTTTGGGGTTAGTCCGTCCCCATCGTCATCCCATCCTGTCCCGTCCCATCCCACCCCTTTCTTGTTACACTTCTTTAGAATCCTGAATAATTTTGGTCATTAGCACTGATATCCTAATCATATGGGGGATACCAATTTGCAGTAGTCATGCACAAATTTGTAGGCTTCATTTTTCTTTCAGGAGCAGAATTGTACGCATAGGTGTTAATCAGTGCATGTTTGTATATGTTACAGGGATTTCAATGATCTGGCTTTAATGAAACGAGGTGTTTAAGGCTTGCATGTTCCTTATTTCTATATTACTGTCTTAGGCAGGATTAATTTACCAAAAATACTGTCTGGAAGACCAAATCCAAATAGCAAAGTTCTTGGTTTTAGTCCTTACCTTCTGTTTATGAAAATTACTACACTTGTAGATTTTTTTTTGAAAAATGACCTACTTCACATTTTGGAAGCTCTATGTTGCTTCTGCTTGTGATTTTACATGTTTTTGATGTCTGGATAGGAGGAATGTGGAAAATGTTTAAAATCTGTCTTTTTAAAACCTGCTGCTTCCTGTTGAGATCAAAAGCCTCAATCTTTTCTTCAGCTAAAATGGGATCAGTGGATAGGAGAACTGTATCACAAAGTCTGTCGTACCCCGTACGACATAGCTTGGAGCTTGGCTTATGGGATCTGTGATATGTTCAAGCTGGTGGTTACCCATTTGTGTCTAATGGTAGTCCTCTTTTGCACAGTAAGTGGCATAGCTCTATGCTATTCAGGAAATAATGTAATAACATAAAAAAATCCCAGTTTCCATTTACTGAAAGTAAAAAATATTTTTTATGATTTTCTAAGTCTGTTAGTATTCTTAAAATAGCATTGTAATTCAAGTGATATATAAGAATGATAATGGCTGTAATAATAGTAATAGAATTATTCATATTTTTATACATGTATTTATATCCAAACAAATGAATCCCCTGTGAAAAGGGAAGAAATAACCATAAATTTGTAATCAACAGTGAGAAGGAAGTGTCAATACTTGGTGTGGTAGATGTGTGGGATTTACCTGTTTCTTACTCCTGCACTGATTAAGGCTCCTGAAAACAGTATGTGTATTTGGCTATGCTGTGTGACTTACTGTGGCTGTGTATGTACTAGCAAAAAAGAATACATTAATTTTCCTTAGTGGTTATGATTTTCTCATAGACAAATTTTCATGAGTACAGTCTAAAGTTTGAATTTTGTTTAAAATACTTTACTTTTTATATTTTCATTTCTCCATGAAGGAAAAATGTTGGAGTGCCCCTTAGAAAAAGTTTAAATAGTGATGGTAAAATGTGTCTTGCTTATCACAAAGGAATTAAATTTGAATCCTATGTAAATTGTATTTTTTGTAAGAAAGCTCCTCAAAGAATTCCAGGACACATTCAGCTACTCAGGCAGCATTTATATACAAGTTTTCTGTGCTGCTTTTAACCATGGGTGGTAGATATTTTGGGAGTCTTCTGTTAAAAACTCCCCTCCTCTACAAGATTTGAGTGATTTGACAATTTTATTTTTATTTTTTTTTTAAATTCCTAAATCTTATTGGGCAAGATTAGCTGTGGTTTAGTCACAGGCACATTGGTCTTTATTGAGCTGTGTGTGGATTTTGTTGGCTTTTTTTGTGATGGTTGGGTTTTTTTGGTTACTTTTTGTTTTAACATCTCTTAGGAAAGGTTATTTCCCCTTAGGTCTTAGAGGGCCTCCCCGTGAAACTTTTGAGGTTCTCTGCCCCTTTAATGTGCATTATCAGTCTCCTGTCTTCATGATCAATGTCAGATCAAAAGTAATGCCTAGCTGACTTGCCAGAGGATTATGCAGAACGTTACTGCAGAAGGCAACCAGATATTTATAAATTAAAAAATAGAAAAGAATTTGTCATAGTCACAAAGTTCAGCTTCTGCTTCCCCCTATCTGCGCTTTTAGTGCACTGCACTGGATATGCCAGTTTGGATATCACATTGAAAAAGGGGGAAAAAAATATGTTGGAGTGGGAATGTCAGAAGGGCGTATTAAGTTGAGGTGATCTTGTGAGGAATTTTTTTAAGAGAGTAATGATCAAATGATTTTTAGGCTCAGCTTCAGTACCTATTCTGCATATCTTCTAGTAGATACTGTAACCTACAGAGAAGTCTATTGGCATAGCCCATTGACACTACTGCTGAGGCTGCTGAGGCATACCTTGGTAGTGCATGTGTTTCTCAAGATATCAGAGGCAGTGGTCTCAATAGTTACACCATGGCCAAAATGAGTATTCTAATTTCACTAAGGTATTAAATGTGTTACCTGCACAAATTTTATTGGTTTAGATTTCCAGTGTTCTTTAGAGAACATGACAGAAACCACTACTAATCTGTTTTGCTGTATCTTAGATTTTGAAATTTAACCTCAAAGAACAAGTAATCAATGGTTCTTCATCTTCTTGTACTAGGTGACTACTGCAGTGCTTACAATGCATAATGATAGTGAGGGCATTATCTGTGTTCTTATGGCTGACACCAGCTGCTGATCAAGATGTTCTTCTAGTACAATCTGCAGATGGGAAAAACCTACAGCTTCTAAGAATATACTGGATGTTTTTATGTCTTAGGTACTTAAGTGTATTTTATGCATAATATAGTACAATCTTTCTAATTTTACTTCCACAATAAATATGAATAACCATGTATCTCATTGCCTTTAGGTCATAATCCAAGATGATTTTCTTTCTTATATCATTCCTGCTTATGATGAGGAAAAATAAATAACATTAAATTTGGGGAGTGGAAACCAAGATACAATAAAAATTAACCTGCATGATTTTTACTTCTTTTTTTTATTTTTAAGTTGTTCAGATACATGATGAGCCTGATGGGAAACCAAAGATAATAAATTAAAATAGAATTAAGGTCTTATTAAAACTGTACTTTGAAATTTTTCTTATCATTATTTTGGATTAATATTTACAACTTTATACTAAAGTAAGAGAAATGAGTACTTTTTCCCAAAGCCAGTGATGACAAAGCATGTTTATAAATACCTTTCTAGTGTGGCAAACATTAATCCTTTGAAGTACACACAAGTCTGAATTTGGCTGAGAGCCACAAGGCATGTATCGTACGTTCTGGAGATAAAAGAGGAGGGAAAAATATTGTGAGGGGTTCACAAGCAGTAGGTCCCTAGTGACACCACTATTTCCTTAAAATATGAGTAAGCTGCATGTGCAGCTGGTTCTGAGAAAAACCAAATGATACCCTGAACAGTCCGTTCCAGCTCACCCTCTCCCACATCTGGGGATTCAAGCCCACCATCAGCTTGTGCTGGCTAACTATGTAACTGGTAATAGGTCACAGCTGAAACATGCAAGTAGTACTTTTTGCCATCTAAACCAAGTATGTCCAAATACCCTTCTTAAGCCACTTCTGTCCTGTTCAGCTGTAGGCATGCTTTTCAAGCCTAATACTGTGAAAGCATTACACTTTTCATATCAAAATTTTAAGGCTCTGTTTTCACTGATACAGAGAAGTGTGTAAATTCAGAGTCTTGGAGAAAATAAAGTTTATAAAATTGGGAGGATCATGCTAGAAATGCCAAATGTTACAGTAATTTTTGTAGAAATATGAAACTCACCTGTGTTTATTTTTGGCTTTGTTTATGTTTTTACAGTGAAATTATCTTTTCCTGGAGTAGATGAGCACATGTGCAAGAAGTTTGAAATCTAACCCATCCAAATAAAATCATTCTATCTCAGGGAAGATCTAATAAAAGACAGTAGCAAGTTTTTGAGTTGAGGTTGCAGTTCCAAGTGGAATGTTAAGTCACATTAATACAAGTTTAACAAATACATTCAACTGTTTCCATACACCACTTAGATTTCTATAGTTCTGTCTTGCTCTGAATATTAGTGTTCTACTATGAAAGTATATCAAATATCGTCAAAAGAATTTATAAATTTATAAATAACTAAAAGAAATAAAATGTGAACTGTCAGTTTGTAGTTGATACAGTAAAAGTACTTGAAATTGCTTCAAATATTTAAAATGTTATTGATAGTAAATTGGCTTCCAAGAGTAAGAATGATCTAGCTAGCAGGCTAGGTAGCAGGCTACCAGTGGGAACTGGTCAGTTACCCATGCCATGTGCTAATCAGTGGTTAACCGATAAGATTCAACATGAAAGGCAAAGAGAAATTACTTCAGGATATTTGGTAAAACAAGGTACCTAATATTTCTTCTGATTTTTGGAGGAGGGAATGTGATTAAGATATACTAAATGGAAATCCATACAAAACCAGTCGAATTGTTAAAATATTCAAATATGCCTTACTGTAACAAGAAAGTGCTGTAATGTACTGAAATCAGCAATAGAACAGCTGTGTTTTAAAGGACAGTACTTTGAATGTCACTTGACAATTTGCTTTCAATTAGAAGTAATTTACAGGAAGATGCCCACAAGCTAATCTTTACAGGATAATTAAGTTCCATTTTCTTTACTTTTAATTAAAAAGCAGAAAAGATTTAGCTGATCCATAAAAAATGTTCTGTTTAAACATTCATCAGACTTCACACTCTTTTTTTGTTATTTGTTGTAGCAGATGTTATCAAAACTGCAGTCTGCTCTGTTTTAAACCCATATATATTTGGGAAGTGAAATACGAGTTGCAATAGGCGTGTACAGCTGAGGTATGATCATTTAGCTTCTCTAGATATGAATAGCTCTAAAATGAAATCCATACTGTGGGCTTTAATCTTGCTCCTTCTATTGCCTGCCGTTGTGGTGAAAGAACACAAAGCAGATGAACAGCTCTGTGGATGCTAACAGTATTTTCTCTTGCTTTTCTTGCTGATTTCCTAATGCCATTAAAACCTGAAGTCTGAATGTAAAGATGAAACCAAGTATCTTTGCCATTACATTTTTGTGTTAGCAAAGTTGTCTGCATGCCTTTAGAATCGATGAAAAGGAGATAAAATAAATTCCTTTGCTGATGTCACATTGAATGAAAAAAAAAAAAAAAAAGTGCAGTGTATGCATGAATGTCTAAACTCTTAAATACCTGTACTGGAATGAGTTAGTGCTAAGTTTTTAAGTAGGGAAGATGTGTCTGTTTCACCCAGATATTTCCTCATCATCTTCGCAGATTTTA
Source organism: Falco naumanni (assembly GCF_017639655.2). NCBI lineage: Eukaryota > Metazoa > Chordata > Aves > Falconiformes > Falconidae > Falco > Falco naumanni. Next base: position 95,727,974 of record NC_054056.1, read on the forward strand.
AGAAGTGAAGGGAAATTTAGTTCCAGATTTTAAATTTGTCCTTCTAAAGCAGATTGATACAGTAGGAAAAATTATGCAATGAGGACTTGTTTAATTTTAAATTGATGGCAGACTGTGTGCTGTGAAAAATTCTACATATAAAACTGACGGACTAATACTTTTTTGAAGTATGATATCCAATCGTTTGTTAGTTTATACTGGCATACACCCAGTTACTTCAGTTAACATATGAGACTTTATATAACAGGGCCACGATGTTAACAAAAGTACCTAAATACTTGTATTAAGTTTGAAGTATACTCTTTATGAATGTTTAACTCAGAACTGACCAAGTTGGTGGTTATTTTCCATAATCGCTTTTGAACTGAGAATAAAACCATAAAATGTTTTATGTAGAAAGGAGCCTCCAGAGATCATTCAGTTCAACCTCCTGTTCATACTAGAAACCATTTATATCAGCTTCTCAATCAAGTTTTCAAATATCTCCAAGGATGGAGATGTCACAGACTTTTTTAGCAACCAGTTCTACAGTTTGACTACCATCACTATCAACTCTTTTTCCCCAATATCTAATCAAAATTTCCTTTGCTGTGTTGTGTCTGTTGCCTCTTCTCCTATCTCTGCACACAAAGGGAGTGTGGCTTTGTCTCCCCCGTACCCTCCCGTTAGGTATTTGAACACAGCAGGAGGAATTCTTCCTAAAACTGGACATCCCAGCTCTCTTGACCTTCCCTTGCTGTAGCCCCCTGGTGATCTTGTGGTCCTCTGCCAGGCTCGTTCCAAGTCTATGTCTGTTTTGTACTGGAGAGTGCCAGACTGGAAAGAGTACTTAAGATATGGTCTCACTATTACAGAATAGAGGGGAATAATCACCTCAGCCTGCTGTCCAGGCTCTTGCTCACATCCAAGGATGTGGTTGGCATTCACTGCTGCAAGGGCATGCTGCTGATTTCATGCTCACCTTTTCTACTTGAACTGCTGGGTCTTTGTAGCAAAGCTGTTTTTCAGTACAATGGTTCCCAGCCTCTACTGGTGCACGAGATTAAGCTGTCCCAAATGCAGTTTTTAGGATTTGCCTTTACTGAATTTCATGTTTCTGACAACCCACTTCTTCAGGTCTCCTTTGAGTAGCAGCCTTGCCCTTCAGTGTGTCTTAGCAGTTCCTACCAATTTGACTCTATTTCAAACTTGCTGAGGGGCACTCTGTCCTGTTATTCAAACCATTAATGAAGATATTAAGCCATACTGACCCCTGAGGGATACCTTTAAAAGATGGACTCCAGTTGGATTTGATAGCAATTTTAAGCCTGGTGATCTAGCCAGTTTTCACTTTGTAAGACCACAAATGCAACTCATATGTTGTAAGTATTTTTAAAACATTGTTAGCTTTTGAAAATATAGGTATTTTACATATATATATATATATTTCATAAATGAATACTAGCATTACAATATCAAAATATGCTGAAATGTACTGAGTTGCAATTACTGAATTAAAAGTTTCTAGGCATCTCAAGTTCTAGATTTGTTCTTAATTTATCAGATAGATCAACATGGGCTTTCTAAGTTGTTATGGATTTAAACACAATGCCTTTTTAAACAGACCTTGGTGTGATTAAAAATTTGATAGAACAGTTTTTGATGAAGTCAAGAGCAGTTAACATTGTCTATAAAAACATAGGACCAACTTCCCAGAAATCATTCTCAAATCGAGCTTTTTGAGAATTTGACGTTCAGAGCTGTCTCGTTTGGAGCAACTCTTACCTTTTTAAGTTGTGCTAGTGCACAGCTCCCTCTTTGTACCTAGATGCATTTTTAGGAAACATTGAGTGCCAGCTATCCAAATTACTTTGGCTATCTTTTCCTTCCGTTTTAACAGGTTTTTACAATTACAACTTATAATTTCCCTCTACAAAAGTCTTTTTAGCATCATTAAGAGGCAGAAATAGTGAGAAAATAATTTGTTGTAATTTGGATGTTTGTGTTTTTTATAAATGTCTAAGCATTTTTCTTTTCATCAAAAGTCATATAGAAAAATGAGGATACACTTATGAGTCACATTTAAAAAAGGGTAGAGGACTGTTTGGAACTACATTTGGACATGTGTTTGTTCACCGAAGAGTCACTTCATATGCAGTTAAATAGATGATTTATGGTCACTCTTAGTGTAAGAGTCTTTAGCTATCTAATTGTTTGGCATCCAAGATAAGGTAATTATTTAGGTTCCTCTACAGGAAGGGAAACAAATAATTTTAGAGGGTCATTCATTCTTTCAGTTTTGCACCCTACTTCAGGGGTTGCTTTAAACCAGCATGCTACTAAGACAGACAGTGATGACTTCTTTCTTTTGGCTGTCAGTTCTTACGGCTGTTCACATATGGCACAAATGTTTGTGTGTCTGTAGAGTGAACTGGGGGAAGGAACTGTTCCAAGTGAAAGCCAGCTTCTCTCCCCCATCCCCCATGGTTCAATTTTAATTCAAATCAATTTCTTTATCTAGTTCACCTGATGGCCACACAAATACTTGTGCTAATCCAACAAGGAAGGCAGCGTGACTCTAAAAGCAAGCAGAAGGGTAGGGCAGCCTCTTTTGGGAAAGCAGCCTGCTGGTGTCGGCATAAGGAGATAATAACACTACATTGCTAGACAGCTGTTTTAGTATGGAATCACTGTGTGATACTCAAAAAATATGCTCTGCTTTGTTTAAAGTAGTAGGTAGTGATATGTAATTAGTGTAGCGGATATATGTGTTGCTTGTTGCTTATACTAATATTGCAAAAGGCAGAATACTATCTGTCTTGAATGAGATTTTTGTATGAGATACAGCTGCAACCTTTTTTCCCTAGATGTGTTAGAGCCTCTTTACTTATGTATACACTTACATAAGTAAACTTTCTGTGGATACTTTTCTTAAAGATACTGATTTTTTTCCTTATGAGTAAAGACTACAGGCTTAAACTCAGATTAGTGTAAGGAATTATATTCTTTAAATGTATGTTATAGAAAGATGTAACTAGATACAACTGAATGTTGTGTTTGTAATACTCATTGCCTTTGATAGTAAAAACTGATAATTACAATACCATTGCTTTACTCTGTGTAATAAACTTGTTATGTTAGTTTAGCAATATAGCAATGTATTCATGCTACATTTGATTACTTTTTGGTAACTGTAATCAGTGAAGCTTAACACTATAGGGATTCAGTCATAGTCTAGAGATGGGAGTCGTGATGAATAATTTGAGATATATTCTTATCCTTTAATACTGTGAATACAATTTGGTCTGACATGTTCCCAGTGACTTCATTAGTAAAGTTCATATGATTTGCTTTGACGGACAGGGAAAACATGATAATTTACAAAACTATAAAATAGTAAAACATTTTCCTGCTTTGAATCCAGAAAGTTGAAGATAGTTGATTTTATATTCTTAATTTTCACTAAAAGATGTTAAAATTTCATTGATATGCCACTGAAATGTCATTTCAAGATGACATTTTAGCATTACAACTGTAGCATAGTTGCCTGAATTTCTATGCACAGCAACATTCCCATTTAAAAAATACTTTGCCTAGCTTCAGTGATTTGAACTTAGTCTTGTAAATCCAAAAATACCATCAAATCAAGAAACAAAATATTATTTCAATTCTTCTTTCACAGAAATGTCAACTCAACTCCCGTTAAATGCAATTTTTCATCTTTCTACTGCTTTTCCTCCTACTTCCAATTTTAGATCAGCAGTTTTAGGGTTGTGATGATGCATCTGTCTCTCCTGTTTCATTATGAGGGCCACATATTCTTACAAAATTAAAATAACTTATTCAGAAAAAAAACAATGCTGAGGAAAAAATAATGAAATTATTACTTATAAAACAGCTTTTCATCCTTTTGTTAAATGTACTTTATGCAATATTTTACAATTATATTACAAACTGTCCGGAAGCATGACTTGCCTGCTTTAGGGAGGAGGGAGGAAAGGGTGCCAAATGAGGTCAGATAAGCAGTAATTAGCTAAGCCAATAAATAGGACAATTTAATAAATGATTTATAGCAAGAAGGAGTAAGATGCATAACAAATAATTGTGGGATTTTGGTATTTATGAGCAGAAAGTCAAGGTGTAAACAGGGGAAGGTGTCTCAGAAGAAATGCTATGAGTTTTTACATTAGGTATAATATGATACTAAATGGTATAATAACTAATATTATTTAGCAGTTAAAATACTAACTCCATGTGTCTGTGAGTATTATAGTATTCTAAAAATCATATTTCACAAAACCAAATACTATTAACATTCAGCATTGAGAAATGCGCAGATTTGATGTATGGTATACACATAGTGAGTCTGTGAGAATCCAGAAGTCCAAGGATGGACTGGAAAGATTTTTATAGTAATAGTTATCTCTTTTGTGTAATATTCAGCCATTTCACTTTATACTTGATTTGCTTTATAAATTTTTATGAATGCACAAAAGCCATCAGAAAAACTTTGTAGATGTATAAAGAATGGGAAAATGACATAAGAAAAGAAGCTCTCTGGGGTAGTTGAAGTAGCCTGAGTGTAGCTTAAGGAAATGCAGCATCATGTAATGGAAAGACAGGACAATTGTTTGAAGAAGACACAGTTCATTTTCACTTGGTCTACAAACTGTTGCTATTGCTTCTCAAATTTAATTGTTATGTTGCAGCTAAAATTATAACTCAGAATAATTTATTTATTCTTCTAGCTACTACAATATTTATACCCAGGGGAGGGAAAAGATGCTCCCATGGAGTGTGGTGTATACTTGGATGTGCTGTGGTTGCTCTTTTCAAATGTCTTATAATAGATTAGGTATATCTAACCTCTCTTACTGAATGAGTATCAATCCAATACCTATTGCTTAATAGCTGTCTTGTAAAACCAAAGTACTTAGGCATTTTGGGGAAGTGAGTCTTACCTAGTGTTAACCATCTCAAAGGTAAGCAACTATCTAGTTGTCTAAGCCTTCCACCACCAGTCATGGTGGTGGACACTACCTGGGAACTGAATTCTTCCATGATAATGTAGAAGTCCAAGAAGAGATGAGATGATCTAAAATCAAGTGGATTATTTTAGTAATCTGATTTTGATTACTTCACAATTAGGTAATATGAATCCTTCTTTTACGTGACAGTTGAGCACATATTTCAGATTTTAGAAGGAATAGAAAGAAGGATAAGTGCTAGTTGCATGTAACACTACCTGTAATTTCTAAAAGTCATAGTTTGCTAACCTTACTTTCCTGTACAGTATTTATGAGAAGTTAAGCAACAAATCATATCAGAACACAAAGCAAATTCTTACAATCATAGAAATTTGCTTTCTTCAACCAATATATGTAGCTAATGCATCTAAAAAAAAAAAATTAGCTTCAGCTAACTTTATTTTACCTCTGATACTCCAGCAAACATTTCTTTGAATAGGAAAAGATTCATATTTGGTGGTTGGTTTATATGTCTTTCTCTCACCTCATACTTGCTTTTTCCTAAGTACTTAATTTCAGAATCCATCAGGACAAGACAAACAGTGTTTCAAAAATACCTAGTTAAGCTGGAACTTTTTTTAGAAGAAACAATTTTTATTAAAAAATCCATCGAATATTTTCCTGAAAAATGATGAAATGTTACAGAAGCTAAAATTTCAATTTTAAAAAAGGTTTTACTTTGTGACATATACATTTTTGAGTTTATACATGTAATATTTGGACATAAATAAGAAAAAGTATTACCATACAAAACTCTGATATGATCTCTTAAACGAGTATTTAAGAATATTTTGTAAAATGGTAATTCTTTTAATATGCTAAAATATTTTTACTTTATTGACATTGTAGTGTTCTTTTATTTTTTTTAATAGATTAAGTCATGTTGTTGCTGCATAGATGTCAAAATGCTTATAAAAGCTCTTCTAGACCAGTGGGAGGTATACATGTATAAATCACACTAACATGACATACATAAACATAATGTATAAATGTATATATACACTTTCTAAAGGAAAAGTTACAGAGGGCTGAATATTCAATTTCAAAGCAGCAGTACTCCTGATCTTCTGTCTTTGAATATGAGTGCAAAAATGAATTTATTTTATTTATGTAGGACCTTTCATTACTGTCAGAAACCTTGAGGCACTGTCTAAGACAATAAAATAAAATGTGATAAAATAAATATAAAACAAAGTCCCCCGGATTTTTAAGTAGGAAAGAAGTTCAAAAGAAAGGGAATATATTCATACCTTGTAAATTCTAGAAAAAAGTTGAAGCTTGTAAAAAGTGAAATTAAATAAGTTTTAGGAAAGACAAGTCTCAGTATTTCTAGTGCAGTCCCTTCAGTTGCAAAATCTCCAAACAGAGTGCTACCTAAATGACAATATCCACCAGAATTCGACTTTCACTTGTACTCAAGTGCATGTATCTGAAGGCATTAATATTCATCAGAAGGGGGTATCTGAAATCACTGTTACTTTTAGGCATACCCTTTAAGAAACACAAGGTGGACATAATACTATGAGTGTATCTACCAAGTGCAGTTGGTGGACAGGACAAGACTGGACTCAAAACACAAATCAACCAAGATCCACAGCTCTTTTGGAGAACAGTTGTTTGAAAGTGAAAGTACTGTTATTAATCTATAGTTCCAAATAAAAAATTTCAGTGGGATAGGCACTAAATAAGAACATATGTCTTCACAGGGTGACCACTATCTAGAAACACTTTTTGAAGCCTTCACCTGTGGCCTTTTCAAAGCCATGAAGAGATCTCTTTCGATCAGCATAGCTTATTGTGTTGTATGCCCTTAAATATGAGGAAGAAGTCAGGAAAAATGGCAAATGATCAAAATGTAGAACACTTGGTACTATAGTTTAAAGGTAGTAGAAATCCTTTTAGTATCAGTATTACAAGATGCCCTCCTGATTCACCAAGTATGTTAGATTTGTAAAAAAACTTAAGGAAATATGTAAAATGAACCCAAGAAGTCTTCCTCCAAGTTAGTCCCTCCCTCAGGAAATCGGAATTTAACATCTTTGCACCTTTGAGAGAAAAAAATATGGGTTTTTTGTTACGGGTGGCTTAGTCTAAGCTCAAATAGTCTCTAAGGTGCTGTAGCATATTAGCTGAGGGAAATATGTGCAATATTTGGTATGAATAGTTACTGTTGTGTGACAGCATTAGGCTGTCATAAAGCTATATAGACCTGTTTTTTAAAATGTAAGTTGAAGGAAATAGATTAAAGTATTACAGAGACATTTACATGACTTAGGTCCAAATGCTTACTGTGATTTTTCCTTTGTAGATCTCTCCCTGCATCCCCCACCCCCCCACCACCGCCCCTTGTAGGGGAGAATTCTTCAATTTCTGCAACTTGACAGCCACCAACAGAATGATAGATGTAGCCATCTAGTATGTAGTACAAAATGTGCCAATTATCACATAAGAACCTACAGACTGAGTTTCCTTAGATAGGCACACAGATGCTTGTTTAGGTAATTGGTGAATGGGGAAGCAAGGCAATATATTTTCTTCGGTGTCTACTCGTTATACAACAGCTATTATACTTAAAACATGAAACCCCCTTCCTCCTCCTGAAAGGTACAGACCCACAGACCTTTTCTGCCAGGAAAGTGTACAACTACTAGATGATAGAGATACCTCTGTACTAAATTCTGTGTTGTACTTTCTAGGATGGTCTGGGAGATAAGAGATGTCACATATCTTCTTTCTCTCTTACTCTGGGCTTAGTACTCTTCCCACTATACTACTTCATAATTGGGCAAAGTGAAAATAGTCTTTGTTCGTCTTGTGGTTTTGGCTATATGCCCCATAGTTTTGCAAGATTTGTTATAATTGACTCACAACTAGGTATACTCAAGTCAGGCTCTTTAGCTGGAGAAATGTTTGGCTGGATACTCATAATTCTGTTTAGACATAAAATAACCAATGGAGCTGTTCAGCCATGCCAAGCTGGAGGCAGTCCTCAAAATGTGGAAAAGTAAAAAAATTAAAATTTTCTATTACCATAGCTTTCAGGAGCCCAAAAAGCTAGGCTGAAGTGTTGACAGTTATAATTTTCAGTGTAAGAGCCTGAACAGTGTGCAAGTGCCATATTTGGTCCTAATTTCCTGTTTGGATCTACGCCTGCTGCGCTTGAAGTAGACTTTTTGCCTAGACACATTGACAGGTGCCTGTAAACAATACTCAGTAGCACTCATACACCTCATCAGCTGTGTGTCATTGGCTTAAAGGCCAGGGACTTAGCTTTGGTCCTGAAGTTTGGTAGCATAAACGCCTTGTGACCCTACTGCTTAGACTAAGCCCCTCTGTAGCAAATTTTGTCTTAGGAAGAGCTAGATGGAGCAGTTAAAGAAGAGTCAGGAAGTGAGATTTAAGTTTAGCAGTGTTAACGACCATAGATCCGGTCTTCTTGGATTGCTTCCTGTCTGCCTTCCTGCCTACTTTATGAGAATAGTTGTAGGTTTGTGTTGGGTTCTATTTTCCAGACAGCTGGAGATCTGAGCTGATTCTCAACAGTAAACCCATACCTACTAACCAGATTATGAACATACTTGCTTTTCTTCCGGCAGCAGTCAAGCTTGACTATAGGAGCTTTCACATGAGATCGTCTCTGCTGCTTCTCATCTTTAGCTTGCCCCTTTCTTTAAAATGCTTGGATCTTAACCAAAGATGTGAATTTAAGTATGGGAAGCCTGTCAGTCTGCAGATTACTGCATATTCTGTGCTAATGGATATAGCATTTCTTTTATGAAAGCAGAATTGGAATCATTATCAAATACAGTTGTAAACTGTTATCAGTATGCGTTTCAGTAGAGTAGACAAGTAGTAACTCCAGTGGTCTGGACAGAGTCCTCAATAGTGTCTACCTTCGCTTTTGGGTGTCACACTGATACAGAACTTTTCACTCTTCATAATACAGTTAGGAAGATTTGCTGCTCTAAGAAACTGTTTTATTCTCAGTAACACATTCTGGTATATTTTGTTACAGTTAAATTTACTAAGTTCTATTAGGATGAAAGACGCTATGCGTATCAACTACCTCTGGAAGAGAGTTACCTTCGTACTTGAAGTGGAGGATCAGAAACAAAGTTTGGGCTTGAAATTGTGTATAGATTACTTACTAGATGAAAAAAGTATTGCTGATAGCTCTTGTGGAAGGATACTTTTGGTGACTAGAATCTCATGAGTGGGATTTTCATCGACCATCAACATCAGTACATTCTCTTCTAAAGCCAGGTTAAACCAGGTGATCTGAAGGAAACAAATTAGTAAAGACATATATTCTGTACTATTTACGGTTGAAAAGAAAACTTACATTACTGAAATCTAGATTTTTATTTTAGTATTTAAATGAAGTATAGAGAAAATAGTGCTTTACAGTGTCTTCATGTTTTAAAGTTGAAACATGAACATTTTTTCCTGGTTTTAGTTTCATATCTAAGTTTTTACCTATGTGTAGAACATACATGTAATCTGTAAGTTTTCAGAAAAAATAAAATATGATAAACACTGTACCTAGAAAATAGAAATCACAGTCAAGTAAATTGACATGCACAATTGTTTTGGGGCAAGGAAAATTAGGTCTACTAAGGTGCATTTTTATTGGTAAAGTCTAGAACATTTGTGTTGTTTTATTAATGAAATGTTTTTCTGCTCTATTATGAGACTTGCAGTGGGTGACAATTTCACCTTGTGTTACATGCTGGAATCTGCAGACAAGCAATCAAGTCTTTTTCACTGTTTGTGCATCTGGTTAAGTCTGAAATTGAGGCATATCATTTAAATGTTTACTTTTTAACAAAAAAGAATTTATTTTCATTAATACATACCATATATTTTGGTATCTTATGATAACTGCAGAGGACAGAATAACTGTTAAGTAGCAGATAAACTGGATATTATTTACTAAAATTAGTTATATATAGTGAAAACTAGTAAAAGGAATCATAATTGCAAACTGGAGAATTTTTTTTGCCTCACTGTCTAGTGAACTATTGAAGACGGTTACTGTGGGCTTGGATGGATGTAACTAATGGCAGAATCTGATCAAAGTGGCATGACTTGTACTCTCAATTAATTGCACTCTTGATAACTGCATCTAAAGAAATAAAGGCTGGGTTCAAAATCGCTCCTGAAATGGCTGTGGTTTGCATCTAGTCTTACATGGGCAGGTATTTATACTTAGCAAACACTTTGCATTTATGTGTTGTATTAACATTTTATTATACTTGCATTTCTAGAGTTAAAATTAAAACTTAGATCACTTTTTTTTTTCTTAAAGCAAAGCTTTGTGAAGAGGCCCAAGGGTTTGAATGAGGAGCAGTAACAGCTTCTGTTCCTGGCTTAGTTTTAACTTAGTTGATTAGCAAGTATTTTGTGACAGGCAGTAAATTTCCATAGGTTGATGTTGCAGGGCTTACCTATCAAAGACAAATGACCTAGAGGTCTAGTACCTGCCTGGTTCCTCTGACAGCATTTGTAGACAGGCTTTATTGTAGATTACGACTCTTCCATTTCAGAGCTTAACAAGCAGCTGTGGGCCTAATCATGAAGCTGAGTAGAGACAAGGGACAAACGTTTGTAGTCTGCGGCAGTGACTCCTGTCCTTTCATGAACAGAGGCCAAAATGTATACGCTGGTCTTGGAAGCTGTGTCTGGTTCTCATGGTGTTTGCTCTGTTTCTGACTTTCATGAATGAATTGGAATTTTCTCTAGGATGTTCGAAGACTGCTCTCTTCTGTCAGAAGAGATAATGAAGAGCTTTAATATTAATGGTGAGACAATGATTCTGACAAACTTGCTTTTATACTTTGCTGAAGAAAAATCATAAAATGATTGTATCTGCAAATTGAGTAGGCTCTGATGAACGAAATTTTGAACAGGCGAAGCTTGCTGATTCTGGGACTGCTGAACAATCAGCCAGAAATGTGTGATGTATTATCATGTGATCTTATTATTGGTTTGCATTATTATTGGTTGTTATATTTTCTGATGGCCAGCTTAGTTTACTCTTACTCTGATATAAAATCAAAACTTGCTAAGAGCATCTGAAGTAATAGAAAATAATTGCATCTGCTTCAGTCATCATTAGGTCTGGTTGCAATAAATATGAGTATTTACAGGATAAGTTCTGTGATTCAGCAAATATTTAAAAGCTTCAGGAAATACCAGTCAGCCATAAATACATTCTACCTACTGTTTCTCAAATTGGTGAATAAACATACAGTTGGAAAATGTTCATTTTTCTTACTTCTTTGTAATTTATAGCTTTTAGTATACCATGTTTGTATTACGTGATATTTTCCAGCTCAGAGAGGAAAGTAATAATAGGTCTTCACATTTCTATAATGTGTATTTTATCCAGTATCAAAGTACTTAAAAGCATTAATTGATCAAAGCTGGCTACGTGGCTGTGGGATAGGTAAGGACTCCATTTCTGAAGTGAAACCATCACTTAGTAAAAAAGTTGTTTACAGGGAGGTTGCCAGCACAGCTATCACTCCAGATGTGTTCCTTCTATGAACCCTCCTCCCTTTCAGTATGTTTTGTGCCTGCCAAGTTTCTTACAGATTGGCACCTCATTCTTTTTCTTTTTATCTTTTTTTAATAATTTTGAGCATTTACAGTGTAGTACAAGTATTATCAGTAGATGGTTCCTTGTAAGGACTGAAGCACTGTAGATGCCATGTACAGGTGTCAGAGTTTTAAAAATGTAGGTGTCTGCCTTAGCAGGTTACTCTGAATACCTGTGTTAAATATTTTAGCCCCTGCTCCTCCCTCCAGTCTGCAGGGAGACCTGTGTTTGTTCAGAGGGTGATTCATTACTCTCACACTGAGGTTGGAGAAAGGGGGGTGTACCTGGTGGGTACCAGAGAAACACTTCTGAGTTCCATGGAGGTTTCATGAGGCTTGAGGCAAGTGCCACACACTATGTTGGAGGATCAGGCTGAATTATCTTCTAAGATTAGTGACTTAGCTGAATGTGTCTGCCCTTTATCAACTGACTGCTCTAATTAGGAGGCGAGAAGTTTTTGCTAGATGTCTTTGGGCCCCATTACACTTCTATTCTTGGCTAAAATTTGGTCATCTGAGAAGCAGAATCATTTTAGTTTTAGTAGTAATGTAGCCCGTTTGGTACATTCTTGCAATTCAGATCCGTGAAGCTGAGGCATTGTTTCACATTAGTAGACTTGATGCTGTTCTGCAGAGGCAACTGTGTTATGTTGGGTTTTACACTTCATGCTTTGTTTATCTGCCTTCAGTAAATGATTTCCCTGGACAATATCTTATCCTTACATCATATTTCTAGTATCTCAGTAGCATATGTTGTATCCACTGGAGTACACTCTGTAGTAATGTCTTCATGATGCTTTCTAATGTCTTGTCATCAAATGGTACATCCATCTTGTGCTTAAAGATAAACAGATAGAATTGCTGTAATCCAAAGAGCACAGCCACAGTTCTTGTTCTGTGTGAGAGTAGATCTAAGAACACTGGCTTTCTGTGTCTCTCAAGACCCTACTATTAAATCCTGTGAGCTTTGGATCAGTCATACTTATTAAGTACAACCAAGAATTCTGCTTTAGCTCTGTAAGGTCATGTAGAACTGATCAGTAAGCAACAGCTGATTTTTCAAAACTGAAGCAAGCGGTAGTCCTCTGTCCAGGTCTAGTGAACTTATTGTAGGGAACAGTTACTGTTTAAAGGAAGGTGAATTATAAACAGAGTATTTCAACAAAGAAACAACTGTATGATTTAGAAATCCAAGGTAGGTATTCCAGCTCCTGAAGTCCTGCCCTAAAATACACTGCAATAAACGGTAAGTAGAAGATATTGCAGGATGTGCTGCTGATGTCAGTAAGAACTTATTTCTTGTCTTTTGTTTTTCTTTAAACTTCTGCAGTCCTGAAAAAATGGGGTGTGAGTGAAAGCAGAAAATAGGCTCCTCCAGAATTCCTTTATAAGCAACTTTGTATCTTACTGTTAGAGATTAATGAATAACACAGAGTATATTTAACAATCAGGATTAAATAGAACTTTTATGGAAAAGTATATAATGTTTTCAGGTGATGAAACAGGTATAAATGACTGAATCACTGCAGCTGCAAAGCATCATGTAATAACACAAAGAAGGAAAAAATGTTATTTAAAAGTGGAACTCTAACATCACTGGTTACCTCTGCAATAGCATGTTAGATTCCCAGAAGTAAGACCTATACTTTGACGTGGAGCCTTGAAGGATAGAAGCTTGACTCAAAGCATAGATTCAAATTTAGATGAATGTCTGTACTGTGTATCCAGGCTTGTCTTGAATTACAAGCTGCAGCTGTTTAGCCGAAGAGGTAACAAAACCTGTGTTAGGTAGTCAGGTATTGACCGACATGGTTTCATAGGTGGAATTCTGTATGCAGTTTTCCAGAGGTGAACAGCCTGCTGTGTTTTAAACTTCAGCTGGTTTGAAGATTTATGTTGTAGCAAATAAAATAAGGCAAATTCAGTTCAAACAGTGGCAATAGTATGCCAGTGTATGTAAAAAATATACATATGGGATCATAAATAATAATAATAAAAATAAGTACTTCTGTGTCATAAGCAGTGACTACAAATGTATTGTAAAAGTGAGTTATAACATTTAATCTCAAGTCCTGAGGACGTTCTGACTTTCATGCCTATGAATGTATTTTGATAATTATTTCATTGCTTCTGTAGATGACAAGTTAGAGTTTCCTGTGGAAAGCCAAGTCAGGGAAGTCTGATTATAACAGGAGATTATGAAAATTACACTTTTTATTATTTGGGAGTTAGGACAGATGGATAGTGGAACAAGAGTTTGGTACTGGTTGGATCTTTTAAGTTTGTTTTAAAAATTGTGCATAATATTAATTACAGTAAGAAAGCACATAGGAATGAAATGCATAGGTCTTTGTGATCAAGTTTATGGTTACATGTGATGGAGTAGGCATTATTCTGCTCTTAAAAAAATAATTTTAACCCCCCCTCAAGACTACAAATACTAGTATACTGAAAGTCAGATTTCCTTGGAAATGGGAGACACCATAGAAGCAAGACCTTTAATTTACAATCTTGTCCTTTCTTGCCTGAATTCAACTTCCTGTGCAGTCTGGATTGTCATTCTCTGGCATGTTGATTGTAAACAGAAATATTTTAAGAGGTGTGTGAATATTCTTAAACAGAATATATATGGATGTTTTGCATTTGTTCACAGGCAGCTGTCCTCTTCAGCAATAGTTGTGGTATGGCTGAATGAAACTGAGGCTACTAGAAGCTACTAGCTGATAATTAGAGACTTCCCCATTTGGATTCTTAAATAGCTCATTGGAAAACAGAGAATGATTCAGTAAGGTAAATAATTCAAAGCAGTGGTTTCTTCAGCAAAAGGTGACTTACTGGATATTTCAGGAGTGATACAACACTTGTGCAGACACGTGTATGGCCTCCCTTAGAAAGTGCCTGATGTCTCCTCAAAACACAGATAAGCCAGGTGGCAGTGCCACAGTTTGTCCTTAGCTGATGTAACTTCCTTTTCTTGTCTTCTTGTTCTTGCTGACTGATGAAATCACACTGGATATAGAAATCTTCACTATAAAATTCTAAGACATTTGTTTGCATTAGGAGGTTGTATGATTTAGAGGCGAGAAGAAGGCTTAAAAATATATAGTCTATAAATTACAGTAAATTATAGACTTTATTGTCTTGGACAGACAAGAAATAAATATACTTTTATTCTTTTCAGGTAGGGAACTAATTTTTTATAAAGAACTTCAATTTTCAAATAAAAGGTAGTCTGCATTGGTCTAATTCTTATTGGATACATTTCATAACTTTGAGAAGGTTTTGCTCTGTGCAATCTCAAGAACACTTTTCACTAGATCGGTCATCATATAGTATGTGCACACCACCAAAGACAAACACTTGCAGTGGTGCAGAGCACAAGAGACAGCGAAGGATAGGGCTAGACATTTGACTAAAGATACATTGGCTCATTTCTATTGGGAAAGATGTTATGTAGTACGGTGTGCTACTGCTGCTCATAAGGTAAACCACATAAGGTTCAGTTTATCCACCTTTGAAGATTAAAAGACTTGATTCCTAGAGGGTGTGGTTGGGGTTCTTTTTTGTTCGTTCTTGTTTTTTAACCCTGTGGCCCCAAAGAATCCAGATATGACTCAGAACAGTAAGCAATTAAACTCAGTGGCTAAAACCCACACTTCCTCTGTTGACAGTGGAAGAATATGTCCCTTTTCACCTTTGAGATGAATTAGAGGTGTTAGTACTATGATTTGTGCTTAACGGCTTATTTCCATATTTCCAGAGCTTTTAAAATGATTCCTGATTCATGAGGAGGATTTATGATTCTGAAAATGTATAAACCTAGATGGTACTTAAGATCAGTTTAGGCTCTTCTCTTGAGTAACGCTACCTTATTACCATGAAATAATAAAACAAGCCACAAAAGTCAGTATGACATAAAGATATATTGGTTTATGGCATAATGGATATTCTACATTGTATTCACTTTTTTTTTTGAAAAAAAAAAAAAGGAAGATCCACCAGAGAATCAGTACAAAAGGGGGGGGGGGGGGGGGGGGGAAGAAAGAAAGGGAAAAGAGGGAAAGTAAATCTGAAAATCTTCTGCCAAAGGAGGAAGAACCATCTGCATCCCACAAGGCATTATCAAATAGTTCTCAATGAGTATTCAGCATATATTTCTTTACCTCGTATACCTGACATACCACCTGTTTCCCTTTGCTGTGGCATAAGAACTATCCTCATCATAGACGTATTTGTCATTGTTAAGCTGAGTAGAAACACCAGCATAGGTATGCACTGATTTACTTTTGGGCTTCTTGTCTATGATTCTGGTGCCTGTTAAATTCAGTCAGTAATGAGATTTCTTCCTGTCCATTTTCAAACTAAAACCTTGACACTCAAGAAGCTTATCTGCACTTACATATTCAAAAAGTAACCACATGAATGTATATTTTTTCCTGTTTATACTCCCATTACTTGTATCTTCAACCAAGCTTTTATTACATTAAGTCGATGGAGGTCTTGTATTCTTTACAAGAAGACGTCTGGAGTTAGCAGGTTAATTAATAGTCACGTTGATGAGCCTGCAGTTTTCTTTTAAGAAGACATTTAGACTGACAGCTGATCTCCCCTATGGATGAACCTGAGGCCAGTATAGACTGTTGATCCCAGTTTGAGTATATCTCAGTATATTTGCAGTTACCATGACTTTTTAATAGCCCTGCTTAACACTGATCAGATTAAGAAATGTAAAGTGTTCTCTTCCAGCCTTTTTTAAAAAGAAATCTTGATCAGATAAAAATCAGATATTTTTATTGTTCCAGTGATGATTTTCACTGAAAGTAATATATGGGTGAAATAATGTATCATCTATACTCACTAATTTTCATAGTTTTTTATAGCTGTAATCATGTAAAAAAAAAAAAAAAGACTCTGGACTTGGTGTAGAAATTTAGAATGCTGGCATTAGCACAGTCAATTAGTAGACCTCTTACAAAATCAGTTTTGTATTAAACTGTGTTGAAAACCATCAACCCTTTGTGGAAAGTTTCCCTCTTTTTCATCCCACCCCATCCCCTTTACCCCCAGGAGTTAGTCTTTTGTAAAGATTTTAAAGAATATTCAGTTTTCAAAAGCATAAAATTAAATTTCTTTAGGTTAAGTCTTATGTAAGACCATGGTAGTACTTAGCTACACAATTTTCCAAGATACTGGGAAAACTAATCTGATTTACTTTTTGCCAATTAGTACAAAGAAGATATTTCTAAGGTTTTCTCATGTTGCAATGCCCAATCTGTAGCTTTGTTTCAGTGAGTTAATAGGAGTTAATTTTAAAATGCTTGTCCCTGATGCATTTTTCTCAAAATATAACTGAAGGTAACATTTATTGGTTTTTTGTTCTACTACTGTTATTAATTTCCTCTTACCTTCCATATAATTAGTTTGATAAAGTTATTTTTAAAAACCTGTTGGTGTTACAAATGCCTTTGTCCATGAAGAATAAGATACATATGATTTTAAAGAGGATAATTACCAAAGTTTTGAGTCTTCTAGAATGGTAGAGTGCACAAGTAATAACTAGAGCAAAGAGGTGACTGACAGTAACAACATTAGAAGACAAGTTTTCTAAAGAATATAAATTAGATTATTTTTCGTCAAATGAATAAAAATAATTAATGGATCTACCAACAGAGCACAACTTAGTTCTATACAGTACCAGCCATGCTCCAAAATGGTTCTGTTTTCCTATATATTTGGTTCTAAAAAAAGATATTTTCTTGGTACTACAGTCTCTTGCATATGTGTGGTCATAAATCAGCTGTACTGGTCTAGCCCGAAGTGTGCTCTTTTCCTCACAGTGGCTAGCAGCAGCAGGCTCTTCTGCCTTACCTCGCTCTTGGCTCTGAGGCTTAAACCAAATGTGGCATCTTTATGTTTGTAGTTTAATGTTGGAAGGCTGCACCCCACAAAGCATGAGATTTGAAAAGTGTTTGGTTCTAGGCACAAAAGCTTATAGATGTCATGATGGACATTTGCAGAGCATATGAGGAAGAGAACACCATGAGAGAATCTGGTGAGAGCAAAGAAAGCATGCTTATTTTTGTGAAGACTGATCCAAATTTCTATTCACAACCTTTCCCCCTTGCCCTGTTGCTTTCTTTTCTAAGTTTAAAAAGCATATCCCTTCATCTGGTATTACCTGTTTTGGTCAAGGCACAAATATGTTGGTTTGTATTGTGCACTACTCCCTGAAATTTGATATTTCTTGCCAGAGAAAACTGGAGGGACATCTGAAGACAGTAACTGGCAACAGAATAACCTTTGAAAGTATTTCAAGCCTGGATATTGATGATGAGAAAAAAATCCTATTCTGAGTGTTTCTTTTGCTGGTACATCAAGAAAACTCAAAAGTGTACATAAAAAAGAAAAAAAATCCAAAAGCCTCATGCTGAATAAATAGCTGTTAAATATTGGTAGTGACATGATAACAATAGTTTCTCTAGTAGTATTGGCATACTAGTCTAATACTATTGATAGTCATGATAAATTAATCCACTGTGAAATGTTTAAAATAAAAGTGTATTGAACTATTGTATTTGGTGGCAGTTGAGTGTCAATGATGGCAGAGGAGAAGAGGAGGAAAGTAGAAGTAAGAAAAAATTATTGACCAGTGAAAATGAACATCAGCTTCTGACTGCCATTCCATGGTCTTTCATGGTCTTCATGGAAATTCCATTTCCAAGGTTTTCTTACCTAGCAAATCTTTTAAGTATTTTTAAGTTCTTTGGCATGAACTGGAGAGAAAAAAGTTCCTCTCTTCCTTAATCTTTACTCACAGGAGTGACAAAATATTGTAATGCTTGGTGACATTTCGTATTATTGCAGACTATAGTGTTTTATACTTCTATTTTTAGTAGCAATGTCTCTTATATAAAGAGGTCCAGTCCATCTTGAAAATCTAATTATTTTCAGAACGATTTCAGTAACCATATGACATGACAAAGTTATACAGACTTTGACAAGCCATTCAGCAAGCTGTTTTTACCATTTTCTTCTGTATTATTAACCATGACTGACCATTATTATCAATATTGCTACTACATTTTGTACTTGGATTTCAAACCTCTTCTTCAAAGAGCAGTTTCGAAATTGGCAGTGTTTAACAGTACAACTTACTTGAGTTGGTTGTGTGTCTATAATGGATAACATCCGATTCAAACCCTAGTTTAGTACTAGATACTTGTTCTACTCCAAGTGTCATGTGTTCCCTCTTTTTCCAGAGCTCTCTGTAGTGTGACAGTCTAATGTAATGTTTGCTATTTTCTGCCTTTTTGGTCAGTATGAAGCAGAAACTATATCCAAAATTTATGCTATGTTCATTTCTATTCATCTTAGTACCAGAAGATGTAAGAAAAAAGAAAAGAGAAGGGTGCTCAAAGGATCAAGCAGTGAGATATCTGAGTAACTCTTAGACTGTAGTATGTGAGAAAGATTAAATTCTAAGAACACTTGCCTTTTAGTAAAAAGTTAATTTAATGGGTCATGACAAAAGGCTGTTAGTATCTGAAGGTATAAACATCTAAAAAATATAGTATCTTTAGAGGACTTATAATGAAGAGGAATAGATTGAAACTGCAAAGGAAATTTTCGTTAAACATTAGTCAAAACACTATAATGACTTTTTTCCATTAAGGAATGATTGTTTTAAGGAAGTTGTGTAAATGCAGCCCTTGATTGTTAAAACTGAAATGGGCGAAGTATGATAACAATATCTGAGGATCAGTTCTGTGTTTCCAGGTCAGCACTGGCATGGTATAATGGGCCTTCCTACAGGCTCAGTTCAGTGGTACCAAATTCAGTTAACTAAACATTATTCTTTTATGAATACTATATGCAACACTAAACCAAATACTGCAGTGGATCTTGTGTGATTATTAAACATACTAAACCTCTAAATGTTATACTTTCAAAGTTAAACAGGTGCTGTGAATATTTTATTACAAAAACTATGACTAGCTTTATTACAAAAAGAGGTTCAAGCTTGCATTTTAGCAGTCACACAGTGTGCAGGAGCCACATTTATAGGTAACTTAGTTCACAGTAAATTTAACTTGCAACATGTATATACATTGAGCTTTGCCTTTCTAGGGATGTGCTTATGAACATATGAAGAATGTCACATCCTGAAGAGTGTCAGTGAAATTTTCATAGGCTTAAAGTAGAACACCAGCAGACAGAAGAAATGCACTTACAGTGTAAAACTGAAGGAAAGATAGGGTGAAGAACGTGTCTAATGTACAGTCAAACCTTCCAGAGCCCAAATACAGGCAGTGTTGATTGCATTCTCTGCTGGAACTCTTGCCTCAGTGCTACAAATGGCCTCTGTGTAATTAAAATCTCACTAGAACATTTGTGCTTTATTTGAAAGTTTTGGAGGAATTAGATAATTTTTTTATTATTATTATTTTTATTTCACCTTTAAGTGAGAGTTTGGCTCTTGCTGAGATAGTACAAGAAAATGTGCAACATCTCCTGACATTATTACAGAATCACAAAATAGTTGAGGTTGGAAAGTACCTCTGGAGGTCATCTTGTCAACCCCTCTGCTCAGACAGGGTCACTTAGATCAGACAGATATGTTAGTAGCTATGGCAGGGAATTTTAAACAGGGGCAGTTATTTACTGGAAAAATATTTTGGCAAACAAGATTTTTTTCATTAAGGGGAATTATATTTGACGAGAAGTCTGTTGGGGAAAAGAGTTTAAATTTATTTTGTGGATTAGTTTAGTCATATTTTGACACTATTTCATGATAAACCAGCGACATAATTGTCATTGCTCTTATTAACATCATAAAATGACACAATCTGATAGTAACTAGAAATGTTTTATTTTTAACATGTTAATACAAGCAGGAAACATTATGATGTAGGAATACTGGGATTTTTCCGTAAGTATTGAATACCATGTATAAGGATTTAAAATTCAAAATTATAAAATTCAATACTAAAATCTAATAGTAGTGAGTGTGTCATTGAAAAAAAACATAAAAACAATAATGAAAAATAGGACTAAACCATGCAGAATGACATTCTAATAAATTTTTTTTTTCAGTTTCTTCCAATACCAGACCTTTTCAAAATATTTAGCTCCACAGAAAGTTTTTTAAAATGTATGTTTTGTCAGTTAAGATAATTTAAATATTTAGAAGCTAATTTCCTTTGGAAATCAATATTTGGAATATAGTTTCTCAGGTTTTTGGGGGGCAAACCTAGCAATTTAAGATTATGTAGAGTAATCTGCAGGTTTTTTAAAATAGAGCACGGCAGAGTGACACAGCTGTAGTAGTTGAACTTCTTTTGAAATGTGGAGATTTATTTGTAGGGTGAAACTGGCACTGTCGTGAAGGTGCAAGTGTTTACTCCTTAAGTGAGAGAAAATAACAAATAAATTTTCTTGTTTTCTTTCCTAATATGGAATAACCTTGGCCAAACTAAAAGCAAAACATAAGCCACACAAGGATATTCTGATAATCAAATTGTAATAGTAGTGGAGCCAGTAAACTTTTCAAGTGAGTAAGTTTACTGAGATGACTCAGCCTGGAGTATGATTTCCTCATTTAAGTTTGGCATGTAGAACAAGGTATTAGGAAGGTTGAAAGTATAGGTGAAAAATGTTTTCAGAACTTCTGTTTGCTACGAAAAAGAAAGAGAAGATGGGTTATCAACCAATTGTTGCCAGGACATCCAGTGGCCTAATTTGTAGGAGTTTTATTATTCCACAAGTTGGTTCAGAAAAACAATCATGATAAGAGGAGAGGAGAATGAATTCTTGTTTTGATTTGATGCTTATTGCTTTGAGATTTACATAGCCTCATAATAACACTTAGCAGCCATCTGGTTTCCAGAGGAAAAAAAAACTTCTTTTCTTACTGAAAAGGCTAGGACATAACATGCACCATTTAAAAGCTCATTGTCTGGAAATGACATAATGACTTTGTGTTCTCAAATTATTAATTAGTGATTAACTCAGAAAACCAGCAGGTTATGGCAGCTCTAGGGAAAAAGCAATGTATTTTGTGCATCCTTGCAATTTCTACCAGTGAGGAATCAAATTAAAGTAGTAAGAAAGTGAGCAGGGATATTAAAGAAATCAAGTATATTTATAACATGCATTTCTAGTTTATTTTAAAAGTTATATTTTACTTATTTGCGTTTTTGGGTTTATATACCTCTATGTATAAGGATACATAACTGCAAATGACATATAAATGTTATCTTTCAACAAATCCTATTGTGTATGTGACCTAGACTATGGTATGCTTGTATTACATGTTCTCAAATTGTGATAATGAAAGTCAGTTTTTTTTCACGGTGATTGTAAGATGTACGTGCTGATGAAACACAGATTCGTAGTCCATTATATTTTCAGTTAACACAACAAATGCTGTAATGCTGTTATTCTTTGAAGATATTAAAAAAAAAACACAAAACAAAACAAAAACAAAATACATTTTGTCCTTATGGTGCATCACAGAAACTACAGCAATTGTTATTATTGTAACTAATCATAGATACATTCTAGTGGGCAAAGTGACATCTGAATAAAAAGAAACTATGTGGTAATATTCCTTTGCAGTAGACCCTGAGGTTGTGATTGCTTTACACTCGAGGGACATGGTGCTCAATTTTTGGCTTGTTGTGGCTAAATACTGTATTTTATTCCACCTGACTTTTTTTCAGATTATTTGATTTCTATTAAAAATACATACTGTTCATTTCTCTTACAATCTGATCTAAAGATTTCGTTCCAGTTTGAGACCCTTCAGTTTTGTTCTGCATATTGGTAAACTCCATTATGGTATTAAGAATAAGGAATCCCCTGTAGTTATTTCAAATGCAAGGCTCTAAGAATATAAGTAACTCATTGCATAATTCTATAGCTCTTGCATACTGTGAAGTAGGTGTTTTGTTATATTTGTCAAATTATATGAATCTCACTAAGCTAAATTACCATTCATTCTAGCATGCATCTGCTATATACAAAGGTCATGAAGTTTGTGGTTTAGCTGATTGCTAATATCTCAACTTTCCGTTGCTATTACTTTAGAGCTACCAGTTACTTTAAGCATGCTGTTTTTTCCATGTATATCACCTGTTGTGGTTTTAAGTTTTTTCTTTAACTGTGTCATTGTGTTATGGATCAGTTTAGGTGTGCTTATTTTTTATTGAGGTTTAACCCAAACTGACACTGAATTCTACATACAAACTCTGTAGCTGTGATCATGTTATTAGAGATCAAATTTGGACTGTCTTTCAGGGGCTCTTTTTTCTTCAGTATTCTCTGTTTTGCTTGTAGTAGAAAAGATGGGGGGGAGGAGGGGAGCAACAATAATTTTGAAAAGAAATAGGAACCTGTGAGAGAAGTCATGAGTTCACTGCTGATTTCTGGACCTAAAAAGTCCAGATTCCTTTTTTCTGCTTTTTGGATTTAATTGCATGATGGCATACAGAGATGAGAGACAAGTTTCCATATGAGGAGATGCAGCTAGAAACAAAAGATGAACAGAAATAATCTGCAGTGACATACAAAAATAGAAAATATTAAATAAACAGAAGAAAAAAGGCCCCTTAATTTTCTATAGGGGTATAGGGTGTCTTTGCTGTGTGAGAAAAATGTATTTTTTCTTGAAACTGGGGATGTAAAATTACAGTGAGTAATGAGTATGTATTCCTCTGATCCCTTAATGTACTTGATGTGAGGTTCCTCTTTCATCGTAGCTAACATGCTGGCCATTAAATACACTGCAGCAGCATCATTAGTGGCTTCAAAGTGCTCCCACTTGCATCACATTTTTCCCTCCAGCAGGTAAGTGAGAACAGTGATTAGCAAAGACCAGTATATGTCACTCACTGCTCATGTGATTGCCAGAGTTGTTCAGTGTTTAGAGTAAGGGCTGTGTTGGAGCTGGAGGTAGAGACTGAACTTTTGCTGTCATCATTACTCTTGAAAAGCTTTATGCTCTGAGCATGACTTGGCCACATGCAAGATAAAATGCATCCTGTTTGGGGTATGGTGTTTGAAACTGTTTCACTGAAGTAGTACTTGGCAGAGATGATAGACTTTAGAGGAAGGCTTCCTGAGAAACAAGGCAGTGTGTTACCTAGAAGTTTGAGATCCTGACTGGTGAGATTAGGATGTGCAAAGAAGCCTCTGTTGCTTACCAGTATCATGATTTGCTACGTCTGGAGGAAAACATTCACTGAAAATTTCAGGATCCTGAATCCTTGGAGGATTTCACGGTACTGTTTGGAGCAGCATGCCATAGGTATTTGACAGATGTTGAGTGGCTGGTGTGGATCTGTCTATTCCTTATTTTCTTAGTTTGAGTTAAAAAAAAAACGCTACAGGAGTAAAACAAAATAGCAAGGGAGTCTGAATATGTTCCTAAAACCGCAACTTTAATTTTCATATGCTTTATTGGTTGTAAGATGCAAGAGGAGGCAGTTTCCTTTATTGGAGAGGTGAATATGAAATCTTAGAATACTTTACCTGTAAAAAACAATATGAACATATGTTAAAAAAAAAAGGTCTAGATATCTCATACATTTTTCTTTTTTATACACTTGTATGGATATAAAAATCAATGACACTTGTCATATATGTATGAAGCATCAAATATTTGCATTTTTATTTTATAGATACCTATAATTTTAATGAAAGACAGAGAATTAAGAAGCCCTCTTATACAATCAATGCTTTCTTTAATTTCATTTTTTTTTTAAGCTTGTAAATTTAAACATTATTTTCATACTTACCTACCTGGAACAATCCACTGGAGCTGGATGATGTTTGTTCGCATCAGTGTTAACCATATTTCATGGGGCAAATTACATTGCCAGTATTTCAAATTAGATTGCCAGCAGTTTCAAAAACTGTTTTGTAAAAGTTAGCAGATAGAAATCAGCTAGAAATAATTGATGGGCTTAAAACCTATAAAATATATCATAATCCAGGGAAAAATGCTTCAGGGATAATATTTCTATATGAGCAAGCAGGAAATTTACCTTGTTCACTTTGATACATTTAAGAAAATAACTGATATACTACCATTGCAAAATTATTCCTGATGTAGAAGGTTATCTACAAGCATCACAGATCCATTCAAGATGGGACAGTAGGAAGAGGAACAGGCCAGAACATTTAGTGGGTACAGTTTATAAAATTACTCTTGTCCTACTTAGCACTTGTTAATAGCTTCCAAAATCTAGTTTCAACTGGAATCAACTTCTCTTTCAAATCTTTTGTGTGGAAAATTAGTTAAAGATTTGGGTTTGGTTGGGTTGGGTGTTTTTTGGTGAATATTTCTATTTTCTTGCTTTCTAATGTAATAGTACAATGCTTGTTCTTAATAAAAAAAAAAAAAAAAAAAAACAAAAAACTGCCAATGCCACCATAATTATTGTACACAGAAGGAAATATTTAATAAAAATCTTATGCAACTTACTGTCCATCCATAGCCTCTAAACACGCACTCTTCAATGCTTTCAGTGCTCTTCACTGAATGTTTAGAACTTGAGGATGTCAAAATGTTTCAAATTGGGACACTTAAACACACAAATTGCTTAAGTGAAAACAGTAGAGAAAAGCAATTTCAATTTTGCTGTGAGGTAAACTGGCTAAAGATTGACTTCCCCAAATTTGTGTCACTGACACCTTGTGTTTCAATCCTAGCTCAGGTGCATTAACACTGTATGGTAAAAACCACAATTTTTTTTAGCCCTTAAGACAGGCCTTATAAATTTCTCTTGTTGACACTGCATGGATTAAGCAAAAGTAGACATAGGAAAGTAGTCTAAGTGCACATTTAATTGAAACAAGGTATTCATCACCTGTTGTCTCAAGTTTTCCTGTTAAATCTGGCAAGAGTAACTGGTGAGACACACAAAAGGACTGAAGTAGGTTGTGTGTCTGCTTGGGTGAGGGATCATTAGGAGCAAAGACCTGGCTTCCCAAGGACATGAAAAGGTCTTTAGAAGGATACTCCCAAAAGCTTATTAAAAAATCATGGACAGAAGCCCATAACTTGCTGAAAGATGTGATACAGTTCTCCTAACATGTATAGGCATTGAGCAAATTTTAAAGTTTGGGCCTAATGGGCTATTTTACTTGTGTTTTCAGGAAGAAAAATAGCAGCTGAATCAGGATCAGTGACTGTGCAGTAGGTGACTTACTGATGCAAAAAACCTTTTCCCCTTTTTTTTCTAGTTTAGATCACTTTCTATATTTCAATTTCTCACTTTACCCTAGAGTAAGAACAGATACAGATATTTCTGTTATTTTCCTAAATTATATAAATACATCATAATTAATACTTTTTTAAAAAGCTCTTCCCAAGATGAAACTTCAACTATCACTTTCTGTCAGAAGACAGAACAACGTTGCTACTTCTAGAAGATCCAGATAACCTTCTGTTTCATTCTTTATTGTATTGAAACACACTTTGTAGGTGTTATTTTTGTACAGTGGCATGGGATCAATTATGATGCCCCTGAATTCATAGCCTTTACTGTTACCAGTTTTGCAGTCACGTTGGTATCACAGTACCAAGGAAGTAACTATTAAAAATCCCACTGACCTTTGTTCCTGAAAGTAAGAATTCCAGAATGAAGTTCCAACTAATAAATCTGTACTGTTACTGTGTGCACTGCATCTTAAAAAAAAAAAAAACAAAGCAAAAAAACCCCCCAAAACCCACAAAAAACCCCAAACAAACAAACAAAACCCCCCCAAAACACAACAAAAAAGTTTGTTCCTTATGTCATTTAGAAACACACATAGAAAGTTTTCTACCTTGACGGTTTTATAGTATGGCAACACTTGGACTGCCAGCAGGTGGGAAGATTTGAGGAGAGGAAGATTATATGAGTGCCTTCATAACACTCATATTTCAAAACAATTTCAGTTATTGGGCAAAACATCATACTCATCATTTGTTAAATGAGTATGATCTTTTATGATTAGTTCTGCCTTTATTACATTGTGTAATAACAGTACCACGCACCATTTGCTTTTTTTTTTTTTTTTTTTTTGTATTCTCTCTGTGTTCATGTGGAAGTAAAATCAATAAACCCTCAGATTCATCTGCACGATATGTCCTTTCTGACTTCTGTGAACCAAACAAGGTGCACCTTGGAAAATAGAGCTCTACCAGTAAAAGAGTTTCTGTGACTCTTATGGGTAAGGGTGCTGGAGGACTAAATGTCTATTTCGACATGAGCTCCTACTTGAAAACTGAGGTCTGATATTTAACTGCAAGGGTCTTTCAGCTCATGCTCTGTGCACATCTTTTTCCTTTTTTTCCCATGCAAATGAAACCTAAAACTTTGGCTTTACTGGTACACTTGCATACTATTTTTGAAATTAATGTCTTCCTAACCATGTTTTGAATGGTCACTTTTCATCATTTCACTTTTATTGATTAGAAATGTTCTGGCCCTGGCTCTGAGAGCAGGCTGACTATAGGCACTGCCAGTTTAGTTGTGGCCTCTTGGATAATGGTAAGAGAAAAGAAGACAAGAGGATAAATGAAAGTGAAATTCCAAATTACTGGAACATTTAAAGGTCTTTGAAAAGTTTATATACAAGCACAGTTAATGCTGTCATGCACCAAAGTGCCAGAAGACCTAGCAGTGAAGAATATTAATCTACTTTTATAAAATCAAAGGGTTCATATTTTTTGCTATAAAGAAATAATTTGAATAAAATTTGACCCTTTCTACAATAGTCTGTGGGTCAAATTGAACCTACTATTAAAATTCTCTAATATCTTTCTTGTATTAGCATTTCAAAACTCAATTTAAATATTCACAGAGCTCTTTTTTTAATAAACTTAACAAAATTCAGGTAATTTCCTTCAACTTTCTTGATTGAAGGAAGGCAGTAGGTACAGATATAAAAAAGATGTACAGCTACAAGCAAAACCTGAAATCAATTATATATAAGAAATAACATAACACATGGAAAGAAATTAATCAAAAGGAAAAATTTCTGCTATATGATTTTCTTGGTCTGCTACCTGCAGGCAAGGAACGTAAATGAAAAAAGAAAAAAAAATCAGCATTCTTCTTACAGATAAGGCGAAAATTAATAAAAATGTTTCCTTCCTACCAGATCCCCTGATGCAACTTATGTTAAAAGTGAGTGGCTGTAGGAAGAGCTTACATGCTTAAAAATAACTCTATTTTTTTTCTTTTTTTTCTTTTTTTCTTTTTTTTTTCCACAGAAATATACTTTCATTCTTGCTGTTAAGCTCAATTACGTCAGGTTGGTATGGATTTATAGTCCAAAGAACAGCCCTTTTCTATTCCTTTTTTCTATTATGTTGGTTGTTAAATCATGGTCATAAAGTTTCTCCCTGTCCAGAAGTGAGAAATGGTTTGTTCTGCTCAGGTGTGACAATGAAGATGTAAGGAGTTGCTCACAAATTGGTGCAATCTTCCAATCTGGACAAAACTTTTGAAGTTCAGCTAATTTACATAACAAACTGGAGAGGTTCAATGCATATGGGTAGCACTGCGTGTCTTGAGTATAGCTGTAAAGATGTTAACAGGCACTACAGAAATAACTTTGTTAAGCTAAATAGAAAACTCAATGGACTGAAGAGGGAAGCAATTCAGTAAAAGTGGGAGTGGTTTGTCTGACAAGTATTGACTTTGTTGTTTTCCTAAACTGATTTCCCAGTTTGCACTACTGCCAATAGCATGCTTAATTTTAAAGTTTTTCCTGCAGCAGTCAGTTTGTCAAGGTTAGGTATTGCCATCTACTGTCTAATAGAAGAGTATTTAGACACCTCTCTTGGCCTTTTTTATTCTCATGGAATTATGTCATTAAACTATTTGCAGTTCTCATGGGGAGGAAGGGAGAGGCAACATTTTTTAAATGAAACCCAAAAGTTGGGATCACCATTAACTAAAAGCCAAGAGAGGGAGGTAGCGTGGACTGTCACAGGGTCAAGTTGTTGGGGTAGTTGGAGCAACTAGTTCAGTAGGAAAACTTCTACCATTTTCCTTTATTACCATCTATGACATTAGTGGCAGACTTGTTGTGTACTTCCATTTCTGTGGTTCATCTAGATACCTCTACTTGGAGGTTCTTCTTCTCAGGGGAATATTTAAGGTCTCAGTGACTGAACAGTATCTGGCCGTCAGTGCTTGACAGAAAGTGAAAATTTATCCTGATTGCTACAGCATATATTCATGTCCCCTATCTTATCAGTCCATGTCTTCACCCTGGTTGAACATACAGGCTCTAAAATATTTGAGCCTGGACACTTAAAAAAAATTCTGCAAAACCCAACAGAAAGCCACATCTCCAGCAAGGCGCTTGGGTGTATATTTTTGGTAATGTCTTGTAAAAATTTCTTCCTCAAAAGGAGAAGCTGGATTGTTTCTGTTGGGGCTATTCAGATCACTGTTACTTGTTTCCAGGCTGTTGTTAAAGCACAGTGTTGGAAACAACCACTCCTTTGCATTAACTGCAAGGCTGAAGGAGTAGCTAAGAAGTTTTGTATAGAAATCTTCCCAGAGGAAGTGAACTCTGAAATACCATGTGGTGTCTTCACTCCCACTGCCATATTTAAATGAAATAAATTGAACCATCTTTTATGTTTTTAGTGTTCCTGACAATTTTTAGGGAAAAAAAGTTCTTTATGATGTGAATTAATGTGAAGTGTTTGGCTGCTGGTTTTCTTATGTAATCATTTGTATTTAGAAGAAAATGTTCTTGTTGAAACAGGACACCAGTGTATTGATTTTTTTGAAGCTTTTCCCTCTGTTTGTAATCAGAGAGTATCACATACCAAGGTTTTACCATAAGGTAAGGATAATCTCTGTGTGGTAGCCTGCTTTCCTAGGAAATACTGGATGAATCCCACAAAACATGCAAAATGCATGATGTTGATCCAGTGAATTTCAGGCCTCTCTGATTTATCAGAGTTGTTATTATTTAATGCTACTACTACTAATTATACTCATTAACCTCTCCCCAGCCACTCGCTGTCAAGTATTGTAGGCTTTCTGAAGCATTCTTAATTTGTTAAGAGCACTGATTTATGTTGCGGCTCTGGGAATGTAAGAGAATATTGGTAGGTGGGAAGGAAGCTAACCACTTAACATTTTCATGAGATAATTATTTCAATGATACTTTACCACTGTAGGATACATGCATTTTAAGCACAGAGCACTGGACAGGAAAGCCTATAAGCATGTGTTTAATTTGAGCATGCATTTAAGTGGTTTCATTTAGGGATAAGTCTGATGAATTTGAGTATGAGAGATTATTACAGAACTTACCCAGTTTAATGTTACTGAGTTTCAATTATTTCATTAGAGTTATAATACCATAACACTGGAGCCATGCATTGATGTATCAGGGCTAGCATGCTCAAGGGGTCAGATTATAAAATTTATGTCCAGAGGAATGTTTGTAGCAAAAGCATCTTTTGTTAAGTGTATGCAAACCCTTCGTTACTGGTTCATTCTCACACTTTCCCATGTTATTAAAATTCTTGCAGTGTTGGTTTTGTTTTGTTTTGCTAAACATGGCCTATCCTTTCAAGTGTTGAGGTAGCATCTGTTACTCATTGTGTAAAGATTGCCACTTAGCTAGCTAACTTTGTGTGTTTGTATCTATATGTTTGCATTTATATTGAAGTATATTACTATTTAAGAAAGATTTTTATTTATTTAGCATTTAACACATTAATAGTCCTAAAAAATATGTGCCTGAGTGTCTGTAAATGTGGTACAAATTAGGGAGCACAGTTCAGATTTCCCCACACTGCGCTGCCAAGTGGCCTCAATCACAAGTAATTTTCTCCATGAAGGCACATGCAACTCACTCATCAGCCTCTTCTCAGTAGATATTGTTATTTGTATCAAATTATTTGTAGTGATTTTTCAAAGTGGCCAACTGTGTCCACTAAGCCATGCAGGTTTCTGCCACATTGACTCCTTCATTGCTGTCACTAATTGTACTGTTTTCTACTAATTCTTGTTTATCTATGTTATTTGAAAAAATATTTGAGATTCATAATCATATCAATAAATATTCATGAAATAAAGCACCAAGTGAATAAGTAAACTACCAACCCCCTCAAAATCTCCTATATTGTGTACAACACAAGTATTTGCTTGTTTTATAAAGGACATAGTTTTTTCAGGGCTTCATGCAAAATCTAGAATGAAGTAATGGAGACTTCATTTGCCTTCAGTACCTCCATTTAAGATTAGAAATTGAGTTTTTTCCTAGTGCATTTGGGAATTCTTCACTGTTTATCATGGATCTAGCTAATCTGAAGCATATCAAAATCACCTCTCCTTAGATTACATCACATTTTTTTTCAAAGTGCTAATAGGAAAAGAATTGCTGAAATGAGAAAACAAACCTGTAGACTGTCTTTGGAATCAACTTTTCAACTAAATTCTTAAACAATTTCAGTTTTAAATTTTACTGTTTTATTTTAGAAACTAATCATATCTCAGAGTTGTTTACTGCCAGATCACTGTGATAGATGAATTTCAGTAGTAGGAATTATTTGGATTTGCATTGGTGTGCCATTATGGTAGTTGTTGCTTGTGAAGTCACACTTAATCAGCAGTTATTGAAAAGGATTTTTCAGTAGAACAGAGGTGGGATTTGACCATGTTCCTGTTGAAATAAAAGCAGACAGTGTGTGTTGTGCCATAGGTGCTTAATAACATGATTGGTAAAAGTATTTGGTGTAGTAATATTAAATTAAATCAACAATTTAAAAGGAATGGACAAGGTATAGTACTAAAATAACTGATTAAGCGGCATTTGGATTGTTGAAGTAATATATCAACATAATAACAACTGGGAAACAAAAGCACTATAGGAGAAAACAGTTGAAACTGTTATTTTTAAAGACATTTATTTTTGTCTATATGACTCTGCATTTTTAAGTATTTTAAATCAGGGAAGAAGTTGAGTAGATGCTGTTTGGTTTATTGCCTAGATAAGAGAGCTAGTAAACTTTAAAAACCAACATATAAATTTTTGAACCAGATAAATTGTTAGTTTTCTATCTGACTTGATTTACTGATACCAGTAAAATATTGGAAGCACGTGGGCAAATTAGGTGAACATAAGCCTGCAGAGTTTAATTGTTTGCATTAAAAAAGAGTATGTAATTCCACACAAACTTTGTTGTGAGATTCTGAAATTTTATATTTATTCATTGT
The DNA here is from genome assembly GCF_017639655.2 of Falco naumanni. Lineage (NCBI taxonomy): Eukaryota > Metazoa > Chordata > Aves > Falconiformes > Falconidae > Falco > Falco naumanni. The sequence goes on from NC_054056.1 coordinate 95,759,823, forward strand.
TTATTTATGCATAAGTAATTAGATGGAATAGACAAGAGTAGAAATTTTAATCTGTTTATACTTACTAGGTAGTGGCCTTTGAGTTTACTGTTTTCTTTAACCCATTCTATGTTTGAGTGATAACTGAAAATAGCCACAGAAATCAAGCATCAACATTTCAGTTCAAGTGAAACTAATAAACAAGAAATACTTAATTTTGCTGTTATTCTTGTGGGCTGGTCTTACTCATGTTGAACAATGCCTTACTCTTAAAGTTATCAGTTAAAGTTAGCAGTTTATAGCTCTGGGCATGAGCTGAATGTATATGAACACTTAAAAAATAAAAGATGACTCAACATGAATAAAAGTTTTTGTCCAAAGGATAAGGTTGCAGATGGGTTAATTAGACAAGGAAGAAGCAGGCTGAAATCTAGAAAAATATTTATGCACTGATCCCTCTATTTCAACAAAAGTCATGCTGGTTTTTGCAGTGCAATGTCTGATGTCAACCTCTGAGGTGAACTGTTACGTAAAGCTCTGATGTGTGCCCATATGCGACTAGATAAACATCACTGTTTATTATATGTGGGTTGATATATGCAAAGCAAAACCTTGGGTAGCTGCATGCATACCTCTGATCTCGTTTGGATGTGATGACATTTACATGTATGTTTTTGAATGCTGGGACATGTAACTTTAGGAAATGTTACATACCTGTTCATACATAAGATGTATCTATGGATGCATTTGTCGGGAATGTTAGCCTGAGATTTGTTTAGAAAATAGAGTCCCAACCCACAAAATGACAGGTGTTTGAACCTGCACTGTGGAGCTGGTGCATACATTGTTTTTCTTCCACCTTCTTGGAAACAGCGTCAATGGAAATTATAAGGTGTGTGTTTCCATGACTGCTGCAAATGAAAGCATACAAACTGCACTTCTTTTCTTAATTAACATACGGTGATTATTAGCTTGATGATTATGTACTAGTGACCTGATAAAACAAACCAGTTTAACATCTAGACACAGACCTAAATGTCATGGACACATGTCAGTTGGATTACTTGCAGGTATATTGCCTTTGCTGTATTTTGCAAGATGCTTATTGAAAAAGTCAAATAACAAAGAGCCAACCATTCAGCATGAAATCAAATGTCACTGAAATGTTGGCTGAAGTTTCCATTTTCTTCCCGCAGATTTAAAATAATTGGAAAATTTATTAAAGGCATATGGCTGCTTTTGAAGTTATGTGAAAGATGGTATTTATCCATCTTTATAATGGCAGAAATTCACATTTCCCTAAAATAGCATATTTTTGGTTTGATTGTCTTTTCCTTCTTATTTATCCAGATGTTACCAGGAGTATACACCAATTAATGACTTAACAGACAATGCCATATATCAATAATATTATGCAATCTGAAAGGTATTTGTTGATAGTTTGTGCAGAATCCCTGTGCTTTCATTTCTGCCATGAAACTGGAGACACGTAAGTTGCCCAAACTGCCCGTGTTTAGCTGCAGTGCACTGCTCCAGCCGGTGTGTGCTAGTGCTTTGTTCTCTGTTCCATACAGTGCGATATCCATTCTTCATTCCCTGTGCATATGCAGTTGCTGGATTTTTTCCCAGCATGGCTAGAAGGTGCAATTAACAGTAATGGATACTTTGATAGTGAGAATCTTTATTTCTTCAGCCATAATAATAGCCCCTTATTTTAGGAGATATATTGTTGAATGACAGCTACTGTTGGTGAGTATGAGTCCACAAAAGTGGGTTCATTTGGTCAGATTTCTCAGCTGGCACAAAAAGTCATATTTCCATGAAAGATAGTAACCTATATTAATTTATGGAGTCCCAGTTGGGAATCTCAATCAATTTCAATAAAAGTAACCATCACATTCCTCTGAAAAAAGAATTATACAACCTAGCCTAAAGTGAATTTTGCTGTTTTAATAAATGTAGGTAGTCACTGGTTCATAATAAATTACATAAAATTAGAGTGTAGTCAATATTTGATTTCTTGTAAAAATTTATCCCTTCCTTTTCATTGAATGCAACAGAATCATTTATGTATTGTATCTCAGCATGATAGATTATATAGGAATAGTGCATTTAATACTGGAAAACTATCATATAAATACAAATTACATTTTTTTTTCATTACCTAGCTAGCTTTCATTTTGAGGAAGAAATACTCAGTCAATTATAAATGAGGCTCTGCTTTCATTGGAGAGTGAAATATGTAATTTTTTCCAAGCCTCAACCATGTATAATGAAATCTCTCTTTTGAAATCCAGTCTTAAGATGGATTTTGAAACGTACTGACATTTAATAAAATCTTAGTTAAATTAAAATATGTTCAGTTATTTCAAATCTCTATTTAAATCTAGGATAAAATTCTACACCTGCACAAGAGATGTCTTTAGCAAATAGTTGCTATTAACCAATGATTGTGAAGAGTATGTATATAAGAAAGAAGAAATTTTAATTTTTGAGTACATTCCAATTGGTAACCTAAGTGTTACTTATTATAGATCTGTCAGGCACTGGCTCTTGAAGAGAATCTTAAGCAATAGTATGTCTAGCTGACTAGAAGAAGAATCAAAGACCTCAGGCTGCCATTTCAAATTCAGACTCGTGCCCTGTTTCTGTAACTGGCTTATGTTTCTCTAGCCCTCGGCTAGTAGTTTACCATGATGGTTGTTTGGCCTTTGTGAAATGAAGTGATAGTCTGTCCGAGTCCCATCTATTGACTGGGAGTCTATTAAAAAGAGAGTCTAGCAAATGAATGATCATGGACACATCAGGTGCTGGTTGAAGCAAAATAGCAGAATAAGCTGAAGTTTACATTGTCAGCACCTTTGTAGTAATTCACTGTTGTCAGTGCTGTTAATTCGAGAAATGAAGCCTGTAAAGGGAACCTATTAAGTACTGTACTTCAGCATCAAAAACCAATAACTAACAAACAAGAGAAGGCTCTTCACTGTTTACATGGTTTTACAAATATAGCTTTGATTTCCATTGTTAAAACTGTTTAATTGCATTTAATACTAGAGCCTGATGAATAATGAAAAAAAAAACCCTATGTGCGAGTATTATTAATACGTATTATTAATAACACTGCATATTCTGATTTGAAGTCATCAGGAAAACAGTCACTTACAATTTTGATTTCCATAAAATGTTATTTGTCCAATTCTAATAAATGCTGAACACAGCTGTGGAAGGAAAATCTAGCTAAAGGCCTCCAATTGTAAGTTCACTAAGGTTTTATTTCATGTTGTCCTATTAGATGGTTTTGCCACAGTGTTCCTGATTCTTTTTAAAGGGCCCCTTGAGGATGCCATTGAGGATGAAGAAGAAGAGTGCCTGTCTGAGGAAAATGATACTATCTCAAAAGAAGACTTTCCATTGGAGGAAAGCTTTTCTGCAGAGTTTGAGCCTGAAAATCTGAGCTGTGAAGAAGTGGAGTACTTTTGTAATAAAGGTAAACATTGTAGCCTACCTCTTGAGGGGATACTGGACAATCTGTGTCCAATTGGTCAAAAAGTTTTTTTGGTTTAAAATATACAAAATGTCCTATTAATATAGGAGATTAAAAATAGGAAAATGAGTTACTTGTGGAGTTAAGTCTGGTAAATTAATATTTAAATGTGTTGGAAGATGTACTTCTCAGGGAGGTGAATCATCTTGCCTTTAATGTGGTCCTCCAAGAATGTTACTTTCTACATATTTAACTGTAGAGAACAGGCCTCAGAAGTCAATTATTATCAGATCCAAAGCTAGCAATGCAGCATGTCTGTTCATCACTTCTTTGCCTAGGAAACATTGCTAGAAAAACAGATTGTGTCTGTAGATTCTAGGATTAAAATAGAGCTTATTATAGAACTGATTATGCATGGTAGAAAACTAGTGACTGATTTGTGAAAGGATAACTTTTAAAGTTGCAGATGCCTTTTTGATGCATTCATTACTTGCAAATTATTGAAGATAGAGGTATCTTAGCATAAGCCACACCAATTCATTCTTAGCCCTTACCCAGTGTTCAATCTGCAGGGTTGTGCTGTTTCCCATTCAGCTGACAGAAAAAATGCACTATCATGTACTATTATTTAGAACATTGATTTAATCTTCTTCCTGCCAGATTTCCACTTGATTGCTTTATTGTTTGTCTTCTGCAGGTAAGGATGCCTATCAAATAGCTGGAGTTGTTGTGGTGATGTTCTTCTATTAGTCCACATCCCTCTCAGGCATTTGGATATCGATGATTTCACTGTCTATCTGTTCTTTCCCAGAAATTGACATACCTTTTCTCATGATAGCTTGATATGCTCCTGGTTTTGTATTACTTTCATCTGTCATGGACGAAGTAGAATAAATCCATTTGAAGGCTCAGATGTTACGACTACAGAATATTAGTCTTTCCTACAGTGTCCAGTCATCAGTGGGGAAGGCATGAAAATGTATTTTCTAAATGTCCTCTACGTAGCTTACAAACTTTTGAAAAAATAATATACTTTTTGCGCTACAGGTTCTTGATACTTAGTAAGCCATCATAAATTATCAAAACAGTCTAGTCAGTAGTTTACAGTTTAGCTGCTATAAATCTTACTATGAAAGAAGAGACACCGGATTATGAATGGAAATGCTTTACAAACAGGGGGAGTTAAGTGCTATTATAACTGTTCTGTAAACAAATCCTACAGTTACTGTGCGTTGACTTCTTCATATGCATCTCAGACACCATGTTCCTTAGCTGAAAAAAAGTACTGTTCCTGTTACTGGCATTACTAAATAATTATTTAAACCAGTATTTACATAATTGTTATACTAGTGTCTCTTGAGTTCCTTCTGTCAGCAACGGAAGACTATGCACTGCTATCAGTTCATACCAGTTTTATTTAGTTATTTCTCTGTACGTCTTGCTGCTTTTCCAGGGCCCACCAATAGAAATACTACTGTTCTGGGCAAAATTCGGGAAAATACATGATTATTTTTGTTCGTTTATAGCAATCAATATTGCAAAGTCATGTTGAATTTCAAGTTATCTTGGCACTTCCCTTTAATGAACACATTTTTCAGGGAAAACACTGAATCCAGGCCATTACGTTAAACAAGATAAGGAATTAAATTGGAATACATTTAAATCTGAGTCTTGATTATCATATGTTTTATTAAGGGCATCTGCTGATTCTTCAAGCTGAATACTTTTGACTTCCCAGCAGTTCTTTTTTCCAAATATGTTGTAGTTATTAGAGATTCTTAAACCTGTCCACTGCAACTGCTGCAGAAGAAAAGTTGAAAAGGAAATTTCTGAGGATGAAGGGGCACATAAAACCCCTAATCTACTTCCAACTGAGGCTGTGTGACAGAAAGTCCCACTTTGAAGTAAGTTGAGAATATCCCTGGAAAAGGATGGAATGGGAGACTAGAAGACTAGAAATACATTGTTTTTTATTAATGTCTCAACTTCTTTTGAATGTCCTCCTTCTTCAGTGTCACTTCTGAAGTGTTAGCATGAGGCCACGTATGGTTTTTTTTTTTTTCTGAGGATAAAACCAAAGAAGACAAAACTAATCTGGAAAGGAAATAAATGCCTTTTGTGCCCTTTTCTTAGTGAAAGGGTTTGTGATTGTATTATATAATAAATGCTAAAAGTGAGGCTAATTCTCATGATTTTTGTCATGAATCTTTTAATCATTCATAACCCTTCTTTTGCTTTGTAGTTTTCAGTATTGAAATTAAAAGATGGTATGAGAAATATGCTTTTGTTTTTTGTAAAAATATTTTTGGTTAACATCATGGATAAAAGCTTAAAAATTAAATATGTACCAAATAGGTTAGAGAGCAAACAAATGCATTCTAATTTCTGTTTTAAGGGCCTGACTTTCTGATTATTTTTTTTTTCTTTGACAGTATTGGCAGCTTGTAAACCACAGATATCTCCAAAGGAGGGGAAAAATAAGTGTAGATCTGTGTATTCTCATGCAACATGTTTCCTTTTCCCAGAAAATACCAGAATTGGCATAGGAATTCTTTATGTTGTCTCTACCTTCTCCTCTTGCTAACATGGACCATTAAAGGTTCTAGAAAGTAAGGGGAATTTATTGGATATAAATATTCATCTGTCCTGGCTCCCCATTTCCTTCCCCTGGGTTTTTTTCCTAGCTTACCCAGAACAAGAGGACAAATGAGTAGTTGGGGTTCCTGAAGGAATTAAGAGACGTGGGCAACAAACAGCACAACTGTTGGGGAGGAGGTGTTTGTGAGGCTTCACTCATGGTGTTTTTCATACTTCCCCAGTTATGTAAATCAGGCATCACCTAAAAACCAGAGTCTTGTAACTATGCGAACTGGGCACTGAAGGCAAAAATTTACTGAACTCACAATTCATTCAAATGAATGGAAGTAGAGGACGTAGAGGTTCACAACTTGATAACTTTGGCTTTTTGACTGAAGAGATTTTCCTGTCAAAATATGCCTGATTGTATTATAAGCAAAGAGCAGTCTCTTACTGTCTAAATTGCAAACAGCTAACCTTTATAAAGCCATACTTGTCATTCCCACCTTATTAATTTGGGTTTGTGAGATTGATTCAGCAGAATAGTTGCCAGAATTAGAAGGCAAAGGCAAAAGTCTCTGCAAAGTGTGAAGCAAATTAATCACATTGATGGAGCTGCATGTCATTTTACAACTTCTCTGTTTTCAAAATTATGACTTTTGGCTATTATTTTTCCCTTCTTTTGCTCATTAATGGCTTTTACAACAAAGAATCTGGAAAATTCTGCCTTTCCCCCCACTTTTGCAACACCACAAAACCACAATTAACTTTGCTACATGTGAATAATTATTCCTATGTAGTCTTCATGTACACTCAAAAGTGAAGAAGTGAACAATCGTTTAACCATGTAAATATTAAAAGCAAAAATGGAAATTAGCAATCTGCTGTTTATCAGGGATGGGTTTAAGCTTGCAACTGTGAATTTTTAACCTTTTGGATGAAGTTTCCCATCCAAGAATGAGTATTTTAGAAGAGCCTGGGAATCGATGGCAGAAGCTTGATTTGGTTGCAATTATGACAGAGATTAGGGGAAAGGGAATATTTTGGAAACAGCAATAATAACAACACAGTTATAGTGATCTTCCACTACAAAGCTGTACTGGTCTCAGTCTTTACAGTAGAAAGTAAAAATGAGGTAGGAGGTAGCCTTGGTGATAATGCATTGCATTTTGTCAGTTTGTAGCTTAGTTACTACGAATTTCCACACTGCAGGTAAAGAAGATATCTGATGATGCTGTTTACGCAAAGTCTGTATTAGTCTGGAACCTTCGTTGTCAAAGATTTTTTTTAGTGTTCACATAGGGGGTAACTGGAATCAGAGTCTGTACCAGATTAAGATTAATTCAAATTAGATTCAGATCTAGAAGATTTATTAGTTAAGTGCCATTATTTAGATAGCCTAAATAAGGAGAAAGTAGCCTGTCTCCCATGCAGAAGAATGATAGACTAGATGGCTGAAAGCCTGCTATGGAACCTAGGGGAGTACATACAGATTAACTTTTGTCTTTTATAGGTAAGAATAAGAAAATAAGGTGATGCTAACAGAGACAAGAAGTGAGCTGGAGGTGTGGTGGGGCTAATAAAAGCAGGAGGGCAGATACAAGAAGGAGACACAAAAAGCAGGACAATACAAAAGCCAAGAAGTGGGAGGTGATGGGCTGAGAAGCAAAAGTTCATTTGGGCTGTGAAATAGTTTATCATTGGCTTTTTAGTCTCTGATTGCTGTCATACTGCCTAGATACCCACAGGAAAATAAAACCAAAATAATTTTCTGTTACTTAGAAGGTTTGGCATCTTCATATGGAGGTGAGACCTCTTCCTCTCTTTAAACAGCAAGGAGAATAGGAGCCTTGCCTACTTCGTAAGGGAGGGAACTGGCTAAACAAATTACAGTTCTTTGTGACCTTCTTAGCAGAATTGTTCAATGAGGGATTAACTTTCAAAGGAAAAGTTATCTTGAGCAATGAGACATCACTTGAGATTAGTAGATAGTTAAGTAGCTGTGTTTAGAGAAGAGGCAAGAGAAGGAAATGGAGGAAGGATTATAATCAAGAGAGAGAATGTGAGACTGTTTCCAGAAGAGGCAAACGGAGGAATGTACATATCTGATAATTGAAGAAGACATATCCATTTTTGCTGCCATGCTTGCCAGGACAATTTTTTTGAATTCTCCTGTTCTTTGCTTGTAGCATGGCTATTGTGCTTGTTCCTTATGCTGTAGGCTTCCAGTAATTACTCCATTCCAAGGCAGCACTGGCACCAGTCCTCAGTGGAAGATTCAGTGGCCTTAACCAAATGGTGGCAGATTAGAAAGCAAATAGCTTGTGTTTCCCACAGCAAAGCTTGTGTTTCAGTTGGTGACATAGGAAGATACAGGGGATAGAGACATAAGGTGTGATGAAGATTGACTGTTTCATGATGCAGTGCTTTTAGGATCTGTAGCACAAACTGCTACGTATGCCTGTAGCAAATCAGAGTGTTGATGTGTGTTTGCAGTTCCCAATACATTCCTTATCTTTATTTGTGGAAGGAGAGGGGGATAAGGGGAAGCCAGTGGTTCTGAAACTCATATACAGTTCTAAGTCAGCAACAATAGAACTCAGGGAATATATGGGCTTCTGCATACTGAGTGTGTACCTTCTGCCATATTCTTATATTCTGCTGGGGCAGGAGGCAATGAGTTCAGAACCTGATCCAAGTTTTCTGCTCATGTGCAGTATTTTGTCACTAGCCTGGCAGACTAGCTTAGGACTGGAATTTGTTATGTTAAACCATGTGACCTGATTGTGCAGCCAGGCTTGAGATTCAGGGAAGCAGCTGCAGTGTGATTCTCCATATAAGAAAAAGCATATACAAAGCTAAATTCTTCTGTGTGTTAATCTTCCCCTTCATACTTTATGTGCAAAGCTATCATGTTACCATCTATAATACCAGCCAAACTCTTAACACCCTGAAAATGATTTCTGTGTCCCTTTTTCCTCTGGAGTATGACTTTGTGTGTGTATGCCTGTGTGCATCTGTGTAAATATTCTTTGCTTCTTTCATGTTAGGCACGTAATGACTAACAATATGCTTGCTATTTTCTGTTTCTGGTTCAAAAAGTAGATTTATACCTCTTTTTTTTTTTTTTTAAACCAGAAACCTTTTAATCAATAATGTTTCTTTCCTTTTCAGTAATGGATTTCATTACAAATTTCTATCTCTTTTGCTATAGCAAGTGGAAGCAGGATCAGCATAAGGCAGCTATACCATAATCACTTTGAGCTCAATAAGGAGATCTTTACAGGCAACTTTGTTCTTATTTCTTAACGGGATTAAGAAGCTCAGCTCTTTAAATTCTTGCATATAACACTGACATTTCCAGGGTGTGTTTGGACCAGGGAGTTCAAAGAGAAGGAATAAAAAAGAAAAGCCAATATGACTTTGTTTTTTACCTTGCTGGAGGAGCTGTTTGTGCAAATCGCCTATAAGCTTATTGACCTGAATCTTTGACTCCTTGTTTTCTCTGGATTTGGCTGGAGTGTAGACACTGATAGAGCACTGATAGAGGTGATTGCACAGCCCTCGGCTTGCTTGGCACCAGACACCCCCCCCTCCCTGCGCTTGACATTATCTTTCCCTGGCAATACTTCTGTTCTGGAACTCATATTCCTTTATTTTTTAAAAAATTAATTTAATACATTATATTTTCTTTATGTAGACTTTCTGAGTAAATGAAGGACATGTTAATTCTTTTTGTAGGCAGAGACAGGAGAGAGCATGTACGTGGGTTGATGTATTTTCATCTCCTAGGATAATAAGAATCTGCATAAGAACTCACAGTGCTACTCCTTCCAAAAACACAGTAGTTACCTCTTACTGAATTGTGTGCATCTTTGTGAACCTGTGTTGTGTTGCATTCTCATGCTGAGAATGAGAGTTCCCATACCTTTATCTGTATCTCATTCAGCTGAAACAGCTGAATCCTGTACATCTTCTGTACTTTTTGTCAGATGCTGAAAATCGACAAAGAAAGGAAGGGATTCTCTGATAATAACCTTCAAAGGGTGCTAAGTCATAATTAGGTTGGATCCTGGCAGAAGACTCTTTTCTTCCAAATATCAGCATTTGCTTTCTGCTTTACCACTCATGCTTTCCAATTTTTTCCTGGTACTGAAGCTCAGAGGACCACCTGTTTTCTTGCTAGAAGAGAAAGGAGATATCTGAAAAGGCTGGGGTGATTTTTTTCACAATTATCTTGAGAGCATGGAAAGGCTTCCAGAATAACAAGTGCAGGATTGTGTATCCTATACTGATTTCTATTAACCCATATGTAAACGTCTTGGGCGATATTTTCAGTCCAACTGAAATCCATGCCAGTATTAACATCAATGGTAGTGAGATAAAAATCTTACCTAAGTTAGACTAGAAAGCCCTTCTTTTAATCAAGAAATTAAATAATTGGTCATCAAACAGGAAAATGTATCTCAAAAAGAAACTAGCAAGCTATGTTTCAAGAAGTAAATACATTGATCCAAATATAAAACATTATTTTAACCGTATAGAATTATAAAGTGAGAGAAACACTTAAACAGCTTATTCAGCTTTAAGCAGTTTATCAAAGCAACTCCAGCCTTTTCAGTCAGCACATTTTGGTTTTCTTAAGAACAATGAAATTGTGAATTCTATCACAGCTATGAGGAAAGGGATTATTTTGTTACAACAAGTAGTGTAATGTCCCCTTTCTAGAAAGTCACAAAACTTGAACTTGGATTGACTTAAATTTGAGCTCAAATTTGACATAAAATGAATTGCAAATTAATAAGGGTAATCTTCTTTAAAATAGGAAATGCATACATGACAAATTTCACCACGTGTTCTTAGTTCATATATACTACACATCTGTTACTGATTTTGTTAATAATGAAGGTCTATTTTGCCTTTTTTCATCTAACTTGGTGTTCTTGACACAAACATTCTGAATACTTTTGAAAAGTTCTGAGGCAGTCGCTGAAAAATGGTTGTCAAACTGGGTCCAAAAAGTGGAGCTGCTCACAGGCTGTGTACTATGTGTCAGCAGTGGGGATATTTGCCATAATTTAACTCTCAATGGATCAGAAAAAATAAATGAAGCAAATGCCACATTTATGGCATTGTTGGATAAATATTGATAAGACAGATATTGCTGGATAGATGCTTGTGGATAAGAGAAAATGAAGCCTTTATTTATGACTACTAAGTCTTTTTCTTGGGTTTGACTGATAGAAGTCTAGACTGTTTTTGAAACCATGTATAATATAGCAGGTATGTAGAAGCATACCTCCAATGACAGGGGATCAGCTGCTTTGGATATTAAAGTACTTGGAGTGTTGATTATTTCTAATAAAAGCATCAAACTGTTTAAAAAAAGGTAAATTAAAATTTTGCTTTGTAAGAACAGCTATATATTGCTGCTTGCTTTGTAGCAGTGTGTGGAAATCACACGAAAACAGGATATGAACAAAATGTGAACTTGCATAAGGGTGTTCCAATTTAGAGCTTGAAACTTGCTAGAGTGTCTCTGAAGTTATCTCTCTTTTCCACTGGAAGGGGTTTCAAAATCTCATGGATTGTTGATTTCCATTCAGATAATTTTTGAAAATTATACTAAGCAACAGTCTTTGTTTGGGGCATCTAAATACCTTTTAAAATGTGCAGCTGCTGCTTTTCTAATCAAGTGCCTAGAGCTATGTAATTTTGAACCCAATGTTGGTACTTGAGTATGTCTTTTAGAGCTCTTGTATTTGAGGTTTTAATTGGAAAAGATTGAAAAGATGCAAGATGTTTTTCTTTTTTTCCTTTAAATCTGTAGAAGCTTTTGGGTAGCCAGTATGTCTGAGTGATACTCATTTGTAGTACTGGTGCCACAAGAGTTGCTCCCTAAAAATTAGGATAATGTAAAACTCATTAATAGAAAGAAAGTCTGGGATATGATTTAGAGAACATTTTCACTGTTCTGCAGGAAATACATTTGAATGAGTGATCCTTGTCTTGAAAGAACTTCAAAAGCAAACAGTGAAATAATGAGAACATATCAAACATTTAGAGAAAGAGGAAGGCCAGACTCAGTCTAGCTGAACTTGCTGCACAGCGGTGTCTTATCCCAGGAGAAAAGTGCTGTAGCTGAAATGGTTAGAAATAATTGACACTGGTTTTTAACGTGATCACTATGCTGAAATGTCATTGTGTCAAGATGTCGTTTCATTAAACAAAGTAGTGATTTTAATATGAACCAAAATAGTTTCCATACTGTTATTTTGGAGAGTTAACAGCTTGTACACACATAGGTACTCAGTGACATATGGTTATTCATAGACCTTTCCTAAAAGTTAAGATAAGAAACAGTGTGTTATTTCTGACATTTGCTGGATAAATAATTTTAAGAGTGCTAAGGGCAACAAAAGAAACATACAGTTATTTCAAATGAGATTTATCCCAGGAGAAATTATGATTGTTAATCAGCATGAAAGAAAACAATAATTGCTTGCAAAGAAGCAAAGCATTGAGATGATTAATATAATTTGAAATAAAATGCAGTGGATCAACGTGTACAAGTGCTGGTTTTTTTCAGGTATGTTTGAAAATCAATCATCTGAGGCCAGACTTTGCTGAGACTTACTGTGTTTGTAGGGTAGGGTGCCTCAGTTGACATTGGTGGACTTGACAGAAATTATTTCTGATGTACATCAGATGAAGAAATAGCAGAGTCTGGTAGTGGTAGCACCAGATCTCTTTCTCTGTGTCTCTGTCCTGCCAAGGCTATAAAATAAACTCGTTTGCATGGCATAGTAGCCACTGTAGTTGTTTACCTTGTCCTCACAGCAGATGCCAAATATGGCAAGGTATGGAAATATCCCTCCCAATTTATTTAGTATCTTTATTATCAGAATTTTATTTCCATACCGAAAGCTTATTTAAAGATATTTTTTGCATTGTTTAAATGTATTTTATACTCAGAATATTTTATATCTGCTGAAAACTTGCATTGCCATTAAAATCAGACACTTTGACTTGTTAAATACATACATATAATCCTTTAAAAAAGAGGTCATCAACGAGAAGGACAGTTAAGGTCTTTTGGATGTCATTGTTATTCTTAAGAGTAGTGTGTGCTGCCATAAAGTTACTTTGAATGAATTAAGTACATTAATTTGTATTTTAAGTTGTGTGTGGTTTGTTTCTAAGTTACAAGAGTGTTGCTTCTGAAGAGAAGTTCCTGGCAATGATTCTCAGCTTACAGTGTGTTTCTTAGGATTCAAGAGCAAGATTATCAGTGTGTGTAAGCTGTGTTACTGGTCATAGGCATTGTGGTAAAGCAAATAACAAAAGACAATTTTTGAACTCTAATTTGTAGTTTCTGAAGCTCTGCCATCTAGTTCACAGTCTCAGAATCCTTCTTTGGTTGGTTCTGGAATTACCACCACTGCAGGCTGTGGCAGAAAGAATGGGAGGGCCCCTTCCCCCATGTTCCCAAGAAAGCCTGCCCCTTCACAACCAGTCACGCTGGCCTGTTAATGCACATAAGGTTATGTTTCTTGCTGAATTAAAGTCTACAGTGTGTGACTCCTCAAGTCTCTGCATCACATCTGTTTTCTCTTTTGCCAGTACAAAGTGCTACAGGCTTCGTAACAATTTATTTCTGAATTGATTTATTATAATTGAGAATTGATGTTTCACTCTGAACAGCTGTATTAGGATGTTAACCATTTAAGTTTACATTTATGCTGCCAAGAAGAATGAACACAAACTGAATTTCAAACTTTTAATGTTCTCTCACTCTAATAGAAACTGCTGTGTGCTGTTTGTGACGGGTACAGTCCTTCACCCAAAGCTATTTTGTCTGATGATAAAACCATGAGTGTATGAAGCTTGCACATTTTTCATCTCTTTTATGACCTTATCTTCTGTGAACGGCTTCTGTGAAGGTATCCTAACTATAGGAAGCACCTGGCAAACATATATGATATCTATGCTGTGATAAGCAGTTGTGAACAAGAAAGTAGATCTGTCAGTTCTGAACTGTTCATTGTTAAAAATACTTTGCTGATTTAGCTGATTGAAAAATACATTATAGGATGACTAACGGCTGCCATAACATTCCTAGTCAAGAAAGTTCAATAGTTACATTGTATGAGACTTTCTGTAAGAGCCTAATACTAATAGGAACAACATGGATTAAAACAGTAGGGTTGAGAAGAACTGCTAACCCATGTGCTTCTTTAAAATACGATACTACTTGTGGTACAAGCTGATTAAGTACAAATTGGGAACTCTCTAATTTGTTAAAAAGATTAAAGTGAATTACTTGTTAATATTCAGGTCTCTCTCTTCCTACTTGTCAGTCTTCTCAGATGTTAGAGTTCTCCCTCTCATGTTTCTGGTAATATGTCTGATTTACGGTCTTCAGATTCCTTGACCAACTGTGCCACCTTGAATTACAGTGGTTTACCATGTTATCTATTGCATAAACACTAGGATATTAGAAAGCACATTAAAAATCTTTGAACTGTTTTTGAAGAGCAACAGAAACAGTTAATGCTGTTAAGAAATTGTAAGGTCAAGATGAAAATTCTATTCATATTACGGTATTGAAGTTGTTTGAATAAGACTTCTTTTTTTCCTCTTAGTTAAGCAGTATTCTGTGTATTCAGCACTTCAACGTAAAGGCAGAGATTTGTTTCACTTAACCTTAGCTGGCTAAAGATAGGTTCCTAGTCTAAGCTGTGTGTTTCAAAAAATGATTCATTTCAACTGCCTGAGACACCAAGAGGGGTCCCATATCTCGGGCATCCTTGAATAGGATGGGTCACTGTGGAGGTTTCTCTCGTCCCTGTCTACAGGAGCGCCTACCTACACAAGTAGTCTGGACTAGCTTACCTTTCAGACATCTATGGTTAGAGAAGATGAATTCTGCTCAAAGTGTATCTTTAATACCAAATATCGAGAAATAGCTGAAAGTCCAGTAGGCTTAATTGACTCATGACTGAATGTAGTATACGATATTATAGATTCTTGCTCATACGAGTCTTTTTTTCATGCAATAATGTTCTTTTAAAGGACAGAATTCACTTACTGATCTTAGTAGCCAGAAGGAGAAACTTAAACAGAAGCAGGTTTTTCTTCATTTCAGAGTGTTTATCATTGCCAATGCTTCTATATTACTTTAGTGTTGATGCTAAAAAGTTATTTCTCCTTTAAATTAAATACAAAATGTAACTGAGCAGCACAGTGAAGAAACAAGCATGAGAAAAAACCAAAATAATAGGATTAGATAGGAATCAACAGGTTAGCAGCAATGTGAGTGGTATGTATAAGGCAAAAAGCACTAGATTTTTCTTGAAAGGAAGAAAAAAATAATGTCCTGGATCCAATTAAACATCTACACCTGTAAATTGAGGAAAAATTTAATCAATTTAAAAATTTGTAGAAAAATATAAATATTAAAAAATAGTATTATTGAGACAATTAGTGAATGAACAAAAAGAGTAATCTATGGAAAGAAAATAAATTCTGTAAGGAAATAAACTCCTTTGTGCTAAACAGATGTTAGCTGCTAAAGTAGCATTAAGTAAAGGAAAGAAAAGAAAAAAAGCTTGAGAGATGTGTTTTGTTATTAGCTCTTGTGCTAAGCCTCCTTTTGGCTTGTTAAAGTTGCAGTGTCTCCAGCACCAGGTGGATTGACTTGGTTGTGCATTTCCACCTGACTTAGCGGAACCTGGGATAGACTTGCTTCATTGATGGATTCTGAAATCCACAGTGATTGTTTGAAGTTTGAAATGATGAAGTTTGCTTCAGTATGGAAGGATAGTAGTACGAGGGAACAGGAGAAATCACTGTTGTGGTATTTCAGGTGTATAATGCATGGACTTGGTAGTTGGTGAATAATAGAAAATATTGATGAAAATAATCTAAAACACTTCTAGATGCGAACCAAAGTTTTCCTTAATGTAAATTTTACACATTTAGTTCTACTGTCTTAGCACAGGACATGCATTAATTCATGAAAACTTGATTATGAAAAACACAGAACACCATACTTCATGAAACACTGAAAAAGCAAGTTAATGAAAAGTTAAGCCATCTGCTAACATACATTTTCAGATCTTTCCTCATCTCCCAAATACTTAATTAATGTGTGCTGCAGGTTGTATACCTTAGCTGTAATTCTGTCCTTTATTTGCCCTTCAGCCCAATGTTTTCACATAAATTTCTCTTCCTCTTTCAGTTCTAATTATTTTGTTTGTTTGGTATTCTGATTGGTTGCATTGATTGAAAGAATGCTCAGATTTACATGCAAACACCAGGTTTGCCTATATTATAACCTGGACATTCTTTTATATTTTGGAGCTAAAATTTCCCGTGCTTGAGCTCTATAGAAAAGAATTCTTATTTCTAATATTTTTGTTGTTGTTCTGATTTAGTCTATAGAGATCTATTGTTCACAGTGGAAGAAGAACATTTTCTTTAGTACAAAAATTCCATGCAAAGAACATTTTAAGAGCTTTCTGTGGTTATTATACAGCTTGAGTTAGACTCATAATCAGAATGGCCCTTGCTGTGAAGTGCTTTCTAACATCTGGGAGAAAACTCGGGTTGATCTTGCCAGGTTTGAACACAAAAAAAAATGTCCTTTGTGTCTCTCCAGTAAAGAGCAATTTGTTGCAGCTGTAAGTAGCTACGAAGGTAGACATATGAAAAAAATAATACCTGATAGGTTCTTCAATCCACCCCAAAAAATGCAGAGTTCTCTTTCATTACTAAAAAGCGACTACACAAATGCTAGTTCAAAATAGGGTGGTTGTTTAAAACCAAACAATTACTAAAACTACTTACAAGAATCTTGATACCTTTTTCAGAATGTGAGTATTTAGGACTGTTTTCTGAAAGGTAACTTCACATTGAACTGAAACATATGAACTTCAAATGCCTGGGTTAAAATTATACAGTGTGCTTAACAGAAAAATTATACTAGCTATTTGTGTTGTCTTTTAGCTTTAAGTGCCAATGAATACACTGGGCTATATTTTTAGTACTACGAGTACACCAAACTATATTTTTGTTATTGAAATCTGGAGTGAATATAATATTGTCTTTGTGTGAGAAGTAGTTTACCAGGTTCTTATACTTAGGATTTGAAAAACTGTTTTATGAAGGCAAGGAAGAATGTGTTATTACAAGACATTACATGTGCACATGAAGTTAATGCTTTATAGTGTTTGTATATAATCATGTACTTGAAAACTCTGGGTCACAATCTTATCTGGTATAAATATAGCTCCAGTGATAACATATGGGAATCTGGCATGGCTTGTTGTAATCACATTTCTTTACCTATGTTTCTAATAAAAGCTTTTGTTATCATGAGTGGGGAAAAAATTACAAGTTACTGCTTAATTGTGCTTTTTGCTCCTTGCTCTCCTGATGTCAAATCAACCAACAGTCTGATTTTCAGAATCTAAAATACACAGCATTTCTTTTTTAGTGCTGCCACTTTTCTGTGGGACAGTTTTCTAAAATTTGCTTCACAATTGCTAAACAAAATTAAATCATAATTCAGTCCTATTTGACTGATGTAGTTAATTGTGTACACTTGATTTTTTCTTCCATTCTTCATAGAGTCATTCTATGCAAGAATTTCTTGGTTTGATTAGTAGTAAAAAAAAATCTACAAATGCAATAAAGTACTGTCCTGGATAAGTCAACAGAGATTTCACACATTACTGTGGCCAGAGTATTTTGTGTTAATACCTAAACCTCTCAATGTAATTTTTTGTAGCGGCTATTTCACAGTCTTTTTGCATGGAGCTAGCCTAGAACCTTTGTTTAACTGGAATAACTGGACTTTCAACACGGAGTTCTTCAAATAGAAATTGAATTGTCATCTCTAAAAAAGTAAACTTGTCATCGTTTTCCATGTGTCCTATATACAGTTTTGTAGTGCTTGTATAGTGTATAGTGAGTATAGTGAAGGAAAAGAGACGATCTCGGGTACTTCTGGATGGCAAGAACTCTAAAATTCATCAGAAATGTTGCATTTCTGTAAATAAAGCTTGATAGGGAGAAAAATATGATAGGGACTTGCTGGGAAATTCTGACCCTTAAGGGCCAAATCCCATAAATGCTGAGATAATACCAAGTAGCTCTTCACTAGTTGCCTGAAAAGACAGAATGTTTAGTGGACCATATTTTTGTACTGTCATTAATCTGCAATGTATAAGAAACCATTAGATGTCACTTCAAGAAAACACATAACTGAAAACATATGTTCCTGGGGAATAAGAGGCTGATTTCTTTCTCCCATTTGTGCATACAAACTTAATGACTGTTTGTGTGTTGTTTTACAGAAGTAGGTGCAAGTTGTGATTTTGTTCTTTAAGCATATGGTGTAAACACTGATTTCCAAGATTTGTCTCTTAAGAGAACTGGAAGATACTTGGATATTCAGGCCTTGTTTGAATCACTGGGAACTCACAGATGTTTACATGCCTAATAATTTATTTTTTTATTATTTTATCTTTGTTTATAGATGTTAATATGTTTTCACTTATGCATGTAAGCAGTTTGGATATTCTAGGAGCTCTGCCTAAAAGTCACTATCGAAATATGTCAATACTGTATTTCTTTGTTTTTTCAGGCAATGAAGAAACCATCCAGGAGGCAGCAGAATCTGATGGTGATGCAAGGTCAGAGAAACCAGGGCAGCTTGCTGTGGAGACTGAAGATTGGGATGGGCCAGGTAGGAAAAAACAACTGAAAGCCAAGAGAAATTTCCTAAATTAGATTCCAATATTTTTTGTTATTGCTATTTTAGTAGATGTGTTATGCTTTGCACTGATTTTTAATGGACTGTTTCTTTTATCATACTTTGAAGTCCAGGATATTGGTGGATAAGTACTAAGACAAAGTTCTTGAGTAAAAAATGGTTTTGGCTGTACCATTTTATCAATTGTTCAACATAAAATGCCTTATGTACCTGCTTGATACAAAGTAAAATGTTCTTGCTGATTAAAATTTTAGGATTAAAATTCATCAGTTATTAAAATTCATAGTTACATGGTTGTATTGAGGTAGAAGCTTTTCAGCTCTGTTTTCTGAGGCCAGAAGACCTACAAAATACCCGTGTCTCTTCTCAAGCTTTGTGCCAACATTTAGTGACATGATGAGCTTAACAAATAGGTATGGTATCTACTGACATTTTCAAGGGCTTTGTTTACCTGTTTTAGCCTGATAGAAATCATTTAGCACACTTGGTCATTGATTTCAGTTGAAAGAGAGACTCTTACATTGCAGTCAATGAAGTGTTAGAACTTCACATTAAAACAGTAATTCATGGTAACATTTTCTGTTATGCACAGTGAAGATGATGTAAGCATAATGTTGCTAAGATGTAAGTTGTGATGTCAATATGGGAATACTCCCCAAGTGTCTGTTTAATATAAATATTTAAACCCTCTGTTGTACCATAGAAGTACCTAAAACAATGGAGTAAATTGTATTTCTCAGGCAGCTCTACAGTTGAATTCAATGCAATGTTTTCATGGGTATGGACTTTGGAATGGGCCTTAAAAATCTATTGACTGTATTTTAATAGTGCTGTTGGAAATCATGTATCTGAAGCCAAACATACTCTCAGAATAGCTCTATCTCTTACGGAAGTTTTCCCTAAACAGGATGAGCACATCAGAAAAGAGTTCCAGAAGTGTTCTATCAATAATTTATAATGCAATAATAATGCTTCATTAGAAAAATTTGTATATTTCAATCATATTTTCATCCTTGCTTGATTTTGCAAATTACTGTAGGCTCTTCATGAAGAGAAGAACAAAACTAATGGTAATTTTCTGAAACCAGCAGCTGGAAAATATAATGCAAACAAAAATGCAGGTGTAGTATATATAATTATCAGGATGTGGTTTAAAATGTTTTTAATGATAATACAGAAATAACCTGATATTGTATATAAAGCACTATGGTGTCATATGAAAACAAGATTTAGTATTATAATACACTACAGTACATTTAAAATAATACAAAAGGTACATTTAGATGTAACATAATGGCTTTTTCTGGCTTCATAGTAGACTTAAAGGCTGTTCAGTGATATGACTTGTTTTTAATTTCATTATAAATAATCTATATCTGAAATTGGTGATTTTTTGTCACTTTTTAGTTTTTTAATGTGTTTCAACATAGTTGAATATGCATTTTATGGGCTGTTACTGCTTTTTAGATGAGCTGTCTTATACAAAAGTTTTATGACAGTATGGAGTAAAGGAGTATATTTTGTTGGGGAAGAAAGATCAGCTAACCAGTAAGATGCGTATATTTCTTGTAATATTTATCAGTGCTTTGACATAAGATGGAAATCAAAGCTGAATGTGGAGAACTTCCTTTTGACTTCAGAAAACTGATGACCACTAAAATGAAATAGCAGCTTTATTTTATTTAAATATCGGTTCTTTACAAGGGCATAATACGTATGAAGTAAGGAATTATTATATGCCTCCTGCCATGCTTTGCATCATGCATGCTTTCTGAAATGAATTTGGTTATTTATTGATACAGAAAAAGAAACAGTCAACAGAATATAATTTTTGACCATGCAGTACAAAGATAACTTTTTTCAGATCTTTCAAGTAAAACAAAGCATTAAATACTTTGCTTATTTAGCAACATATTTTAGCACAGCAGGAACAACCATTAAAAACTTTTCTTCAGCAACTTTACTAACTTGTAGCAGAGGTGCTACCTCAAAGAGCAGATGACCATACATTCTTTGTTATCTGGTCTGTCTCTGGTCTCCTTACTGAGATGGAGCGCTCTCAGAATCCAACAATGACTGTGTTCTGCATGATCCAAGTTGCTGTCAACTGATAAAATGAACTGTGTCAACTCAAGGATTCATATAAATAGTAGAGCTGTTTTGTTATTTTAATTTTTTTTTCTTTTTTTATCACCAAGGGAATATACTGTTTTTTTCAGAGCCAGTACTCGCCAGGCACTGAAGTTCTGTGAGTTATTCATTAGCAACAACGTACTTATGGATGAGTCAAAATTAAGCTTCCGGCATTAATTAGAGTTTTATTTTGTTTGAAAATTTGCATTGTTAAATGGTTTGCATGCATTCCCAAGCCTTTGTAATTAGAATATTTCTATGAAGAAAAATCTAAAGCGAAAAGTGCTGTAGCTTCAAAGAGTTTCTGCTGAAGCAGTCTTTCAGATCGCAGTCTTGTGACCTCCACGGACCATCAGGGAATTGAAGAGATAATGCCTGCTCTGTGTAGTCACTTTGAGTGTTACCTGAATGTTTTTTAAACTATCCTTAGTTTTCATTTGCTTTGTCCTCACTTTTTAAAAATTCTTTTTAATAAGAGGACTACTCTGAAACAATGGAAACTGAGGTCAACAGACTATATATAGACACACGGTAAAAGACTGATCCTTTTTCCTTTATAGCCTAAGTCCAAGGAATAGAAAGAGTCTGCAAAGCAAGACTGGGCTTAAACAATTTTTTAATGACAAGACTTGTTTTTTAAATGTGGAAGCAAAGGTCATTTTACAGCCTTAAATAAACTGTTTGTTATCAGGTGGATGCCCTGATACATGTAGATGTGTATAGTTCTGTAGGATTTGTATTATTGCTAGGATATCAGTACATGTAAGGCCAATGATCAGTATTTTAACATGTAATGAACAAAAGGCAGATTTCCTGGATGTCTTCTACAGACCATCCATCATATGAGAGAATAGGATCATTCCATTTTTTTGCTGGATGTCTCTTTTATGTAAGACCAAAAACCTTGGGGAACTGTGAATGAAATATCCTAGAGGTTCCATGTTTTCATACCTGAACTTTCTTAAAATTTCAGATACCAGGCCCCTCAACTAAAGTATTGTTGAACTCAATATAAGGAAATCATATATTATATGCCATCTTGTGAGATAAAGAAAAATTGTTCACAGAATTAGAAATGAGGACTTGTTTATCATCCAATGGTCATGCTTGTATTGGTGAATACAAGTTCAGTCCACTGTACTTCTAATTTTAAGAAACAGCAAATATTAACTATCAAAAAGGAGAAAAGACTTGAATGAAAAAGTATGCATTATAACTTGGAAATGTTTAAAAACTGTTTTTTAGATTTCCCAAAAAGCTATAATAAAAGTGAAGGCAATGTTGACTTTACCTAGAAGAGAATTAAAAAATACAGAAAAATCCAAGTTTAAAATGAATAGGAAGGCAGTGGATGTAACCAGATGCTAGGAACATCTAAATGTTCTAAATGGCTAAAAGAAAAAAAGAAAAATGTAACTAAAAATCTATCAGTAGCTTCATTAATAACAAGATTAATAAAAGATAAAAATCAGATGACATTTTAAAATGCTGTGAGAAAAAAATCATTAGAAAATTGGTATTGATCTGTTTTACAAGTCAGGACTCCTAATAGTTACAAGGAACAGGAAAAAAGGCAGAGGAATTTAAATATTTCTAGTCTGCTTATAACATATTTGTGCTTGAAAACCAGTTGGTCTGTAATGGCTGTACTTCTGAACCATTAACAGACGATCAATTTGTTAAACCTGCTAAATCCTAGTTAATTTAAATTTTTAAACATTTGATATTAAAATTTAGTTTAATTTAACTTTTTTAGGAGCTAGGTGACCAACTGTCCCAATCATCTGACTGCAGCTTTCAAAAGGGTTTGAGATGATGCAGAAATTCTAGAATAATAGAGGAAAAAATCGTGTTGAACAACAGTAAATCAAGGTTGTTATAGATAATGACAGGTTTGTCCACATGGCAGTGGTCCCATTGGAAATGATGGGATAAGTGATGTAAGACCCTTTTACTAAAGGGGGATTAGTAAGAGCGCCAATCTGTGCAGGTTTGTGGATAAAATATGTCTTATAAAACCAACTTAATATGTAACAGTGAGCTAAAGTATATTAGTTCTTTGCAATATGTTTATAATCCAAAGAAAATAAAGTAATGATTGGGTATTGCTATTGCCAGATCTGAATAGCTTGACACATTAGCTGCAGCAAAATTTCAATTTCAATGTAATTAAATATTAAGTCATGTGCTTACAAGAAGGTAATAGAAGTTTTACTACAGAAAGCAGTGTGTCAGAAAAAGTTTTAGGAATTTCTGAAGCAGAATTGAGCCTAAAAGATACAGCTGTAGCTAAAGCATGTTTAGGTTCTCAAATTACCTTGCTTGTCTGGTTAGCAGTCTTGTTTGATGCTGAAACGGGATTCTGTCTCCTGCATTCACACGTCAAGAATGATGTTAAAATTTGAAACAGATTTAGAGAAGAGCCACTAGAATGTTGAAAGGGCTGGTATTATGAAAAAGTCTCGGTCCTTTTCCTATTTATTTTATCAAAGAAAATATTAAAGGACAACCTGATTACAAACTACTTTAAATTCAGAGTAAAAATCTGATAACAATGGGCACCTTTTTCTAGCAAAAGTATCAAAAGATTAAATGGACATTGAAGCTCCACAATTTCAGACACAAAGAACAGATTTTAGTGCTTTAAAAGTTAATTATTGTAAGATTTTATGAAAAGTCATTTGTCTGTCGTTAGAAATATTTACATTCAGGATGAGATACTTTGCTAGAGAATATGATCCAGTTCTGTGGTACACACTGGACTTTTTAAATGGTTTAGATTCCATCAGGGCAGAAGTTGGACTGGTTGACCATGATAATTCCTTGCAATTAAAATAGAATGGATAAATGGATATACTCTATATTAGTTTTATAAATACCATACCATTTGGATGCATTTATAGTGAATAAGTACTAGCAGTCCTCCACATAAGCAACTCCCAATTTTTATTTCTCCAGTACTTGTGTACTCAAGCTATGTTAAGAATGATAACTTCTCTGTGTTCTTTTAAGTTCTGTGCTCTTATTTGGTAATGATGGAATAAAACAATAGAGTAGAAGACACTCCATACCTATTCTGTGAGTTGTATGTAAGGGAAAGTTCTTTCATTGTAGACAGATGGGACACAATTTTCTAGTTCTGACTAAGCCAAAAAGATTTTCAAAACCTACTACGCTATCCATCCTATGAGCTCAGCTGACTTTCTTCCCACAGAGATCCGATAACAAGTGAGTGTTTTGGCCATTGGTGAAGATCTGCCTTTTAAGACAGGGAAATATTCTCTGTGTTAGCAGTTGTGGAGCTCAGTATAGGGCATCTACAAATGTGAAATTAATGTCAGTCAGAAGATCATGGTCCTAAGGAGGAACTGGATCTCTCTCTTAACTCACATGCAGTAGACTGTCAACTAGATTATCCTTATTCCCTGTGTGTGCTCTTAATTTCAGAGCCATAAAGAAGCACAGGTTTCTGGCAGAACATGCTGATTTTGTGAATTGGATAGTCCTGAAAATTAGTCTCAGTAGTTCTTTTGAAAAGTAGCTGAATTTTTCTTAGAAACTGAAAAGATGTAATTTGTCTACATCTCCAAAATAAAATAAAATAAAAAAATGCGGTGGAAAATAAGACCTAAAACTCTTGTCAGTTTATGGTAATTTCTTATGTATTGTTTACATTAATCTCTACATAAAGTGAAAGTTTCCCATGTGTAAAATTCTACCTCCAGTAAATCAACAGAACTTCTGCTACAGATAATAGTAAAGCAGGATCAAGTCACAACTTATGTTACAGCTCAGAAGACCCATCATCTCTCATACACATATATCAGAGAACCGTTGAAAAAATTATGAAGGATAGTTAAATACAGTGCAGTATAGTTTCTTTTAATTACTATTACAGGTTGGAGTTTTTCTTAAAATGTATCAGAAAGTTTTAGAAAAATAGTAAACTGAAAATTAAATAGTACTTTAAAATAATGATATACTGAGCTATGCAGCTATTCATGTTTAATAAAAGCGGAAGTGCAACAGGCTTTCATTTGAATTTGGTGTATTGATTTAGCAAGATGTGGATCAGAAAGGTTCTAGTGAACATCTGAAATACCAGGTTCACATTTTTACCCACTATAAAAAGGTACCTTGAACAGCTTTTCTGAATAGATTTCCTGTAACCATTCATAAGAATCACTGTAAATATTGCTTGTTGGGTTTAGTCTGCTTTATTTAAGTAATACTATAAACAGTTTGGGTTACAAAGCAAAACTGTGTAATATAGATTGGAATCGTTGGTAGGCCACTGCTAGATGGGAACAGACTTTAATGATAGTCTTTCCCCCCCTCCCCCCCTTTTTACTACTTTTTCTTTCCTTTTTTTTTTTTTTTTTCCCCCTCTCTTTTTTTTCTTTCTTTCTTTTTAAACCAGTCCAAAGAAGGACTTGGAGATTACTGTCCTGATTTTGTTTCTTTTTTGATTGGGGAAATGTGGTAGATATAAGATCTTGGAAATGCTATTTGATGTAAATTAACAAAAATCCATGAAACATAGTTAACCATAGATATAGTCTGACAGTAAGAAGAATATTGTGAAGAAGCAGAGGAAATCATAGAACGACTGTGTGTTACTCTGACAGTGAATCGGTATTATCTCTGCTATCAGATAATGCAGTTATCATTAATTTTCACATTTGCATTTCAATCTTTGGAAGGAAATGACTCTTGCCGGATGAAGATAAGAGCTCTGTACCACTATAATGAACCATCATTTTATCCTGATGCTTTGTATCCATATGAAAATGAGGCTGGGTGGTGGTGTGGTATGTGAGGAGGGGGTGTGTGGGGGTCATAGAAACATTTTAACAAAGTGTCAAAAATCACTACAGACTTTTGGAGCCCTTTATGAAACAACAGGCAGTCTAAATAAATCTTTAGTGAAGTGGATATTGGATTAAAAGCAGAGAGCTGGACTCCCATATTGGGGGTTGGGAGGGGACCTTGGAGGAGCAAGGGAGGATTTCTGCGGATCTTGATCCAGTCTCCATCACTAGTTTGGAATTAGCAGAAGGCCATATGAACACAGAATAGCAAAAGTAAGGGCATATTAGTCATCAAGTTAACCCTTGCACTGCAGGTCTTGTTTCAACACTTGAATACTATTAAGGTAGGTGAAGTAAATGCTAGTGGACCACTGTTTTCACGGTTTGGATTCTGATACTGGAGCTGTTCTAAGAGGTTAACACACCTATGTATTAAATGCAGGGTCTAAAATAATTTTCAGTCTTGTATATAGAATGAATCCAAGTCTTAAGAACTGTAACGTTTCCAGTCCTTTCCCATGCATAGCCCAGATGTGTTGCTTATCTAAAACTTGATCTGCAGAACTCTGCGGGGCATCATTCCATTTAGGTCTCATTGACTAAAACCAATGTTCCCCAAGTACTCTTGCACTATATTCAAATTGTTTGATCTTTGTGGTCTAGTTAGCATCTATAACTTGCAGATTTCATCCATATATTTTTGAGACTCGCTGCCAAATGTCTGCTAAAAGCGTGAATTCTTGAGGTTTGCACACCTGCGCTATTTTTTTTTTTGTAAGATAGGCTGAGATTCTTACATCATCAAATTATTGTAAGAGTTGATATTTATATATACAATATTTTAGAAGTCATTCTTAATGTATAACTTGGGACTATTTGTAGAAGCACCAGGCTATCCATCTTACCCTGATGAACTGTGATTGATGGATTATTCTGCTGGCTGTAGCAGCTGCTTCCTCCTGCAGACTTTTCTCAGGGCCTTACCTCTCTGCTCTTTCGTGCTGAACACATTTCTGTCTCATAATGAAAAGATGTAGAGCTGAGAACTCTAAGGAAAAATAGACTACACATGTGTTAGTAAGTTCAGTAGTGGTGGAAGCTGAGTAGTGTATTCTTGTGAAGTGTTAAAATGGTTCCTGGCTTGATTTTGGTTGAAGCTAGCTGACACTCTTCCCAAGCAGATCCCAAGATGCAGGAATTAAAGTCTGGCAGGGAGCATTCTCCAGAGGTAGTTTGTGTGCAGTCACCTGTTCAAAGGCTCAGGAAGTCTTTGAACTTTTTTGAACTTTGAGCTTTTCAGCACATAAATATGGCCATATTTGGCCACAGTGCCCAGAACTGGGTTTTGTTGCATGTAATTAACCCTTTTTTATCTTTAACAGACATACTTCATAAAGAAATTGCCTGTTCTTCAAGGCAATTGATCTTGTTGGTGGGCTGCTCCCTGTATGGGCCTGAAAGATGAGAAAGTGAGAGTGGCTGTGTCATCTAACATAGAAGTAACAAGCAAACCTTTGCTGTCATCTTACCCATGTGCACTGTTGACTTTTGTGGGAAACAGGCTGCTGCATGACCTACTGAGCACATGTAATAGCAAAAATCAAGTAATGGGGATAATTTTAATTTATGGTCACACCTGACAGTGAAATGATGCCTATTAACCAGAAATAGTGATCACCAAAGCTTTAAAAGAAAATTGAGGCATAATACGATTCCCCTAAAATAATGTGAATAGGCAGTACTACATTTTGAAAACTAAGAGATATTTCCTGTCTTGATTTCACTTGTTATGGTGACTTCTGTAGCATCCCTTTCATGATTCAAGGTGCAAATACAGTAAGATTCTGTAAACTTCGAGATTAGCATTACCGTACTTGACTTGCAACTTGAAATATCAAAAAGCAGAGAGTTCATCACTGAATACTGGAGCCCTTGTCAAGCATTTCTACTGTTTTGTCAGTTGATATGCCATTTCCTTGTCACTGTTTCACACAGTTAACAAATATATGTGAATTTAATTTAAAAATCACTTGGTATAGAAATGAGCCTAGTTTAGAAGTAACCTTTTCTTGTATGTACACTTCGCATTTGAAGAACTTTAATTTTATTTAAACAACAGCCTTTCAGAATATTTTCAATAGTACAACTTCATTTTTATCCTAGTCAAAATGCTTCAGAAAAATGAAACTATCTAAAACCTTGTTTGTTTGATCGTATTCATTTACTACTCCTGATCCTTTATTTGACCACTTGTGAAATATTTACTTGGCATTGCAAGGCGTTTCATTTTCAGTGTATTAGGTGTAAATTGTTCTTTGGAAAGCATCTTAATCTGCAAGTGAGCAAGTTTCCAGACTAGGTAGCCTTGAAATTTATCCGGTATCTTTCAAAATTCTTTTGTATTTGTGTATGTCCAGCATAAGGCAGGAACATTGGCCTGACTTGTAAAAGGCATTATACTCTGAATGAAAGGTGGTACATATTAGAAACGTATTTTATTTTGATTAGCATTTACGTTTCAGGCACAAAAGACTTCTTGTTCTCTGAAAAAAAGTTGATAGCTGGGAAAGGCTTGTGCAAGGGACGAATGATCAGATTCACTATGTACCTCACTTTGGACATGATACGCTATATAGTGGATATTATGTAAAGTACAAATCCCTGTAGGTCACACAGTGAAGGACTCCTAGTCTGTGAAATCCTGCAGGGAATCAATGAACATCTGCATTACAATACATTGTTTCTTGTAGTTTCATGCACCAAGGGACCTGCAGAGGCTGGCAGAAAGCTTTGCACTTTTCAGCTGTCTCCACTGTAGTTTGGTCATAAAGGCAATATAACACCCTGGTAATTGCAAAGGACTAGGAAACAATGTCTGGTTTTGGAAACAGATGGGTGAGAATCAAAAGGGACATGTAATCGTTCCACAACTATTTTGTTCTTTGTTGTGTTTTTCTCATTAATTCAGCTAAGATTATTGCATGCGGAATACTGCATAGTAACACTGGCTTGAACAACTGAAGGACGGATGTGTTAATATATTGAACTATATACACAACATAGTGCTATTTAACATGCAAAGCTGTAGTCCAGCAGTTAGATGCAAAAACCTGGTGAGATGCTAGTGACTTTATTTCTTAAATTGGCAGGTTTCAGTTGGTTCCAGTGATGTATCCTGTGTTTAGCCTATCATTGAAGAAAATATTTTGATTTTCAAAATACATTTTCCTCCTTCCCCTTTGAAAACTGTTTTATTTATGCTTTCTTACAACATCATAGCACAGAAGTTGGAATAATACAATTAAACCAACAAGAACGTAATCACCAGGAACCATTGTACTTCCATTCAAAAGAACTAGCTTTTGCTGAGAGTAAAAAATTTAATGTGACATGTGAGTGACAAACTGGGTACCAGTGTTTACCCACAAAATTACAAAGTTTGGAATGGTTCATTCAGAAAAGGAAACAGGACATTGTGGTCACGGGACTTCGACAGAGTCCTAAAGGCAAAATTCCTCTCTCAGTTCTGACCTTGACTTTTCCAGTATCTGTGTTCAGCTCAGCGAGACCAGCTTAACACACATTTGGGTTTTTAGGTTTTTAATTACCACATTTCATTTTTTAGGGTGCTTTACAATTACATGCTCAAAAGAAGGATATGGACTGAACAGTAGATGTTATTTTCTCTCCTTGGTGTAGGCTTCAGACAAGGGTATGTGTAAACCATCTTGCTATGATAAACTCTTCTATGCAATCACTCAGCACTTACTCACCAGCATGGCAAACATAAGCATGGTTGTCTTAATAGTATCAGACCTCATTTTTGTTCAGTTACAAATTTTTTTTAGCTATTTAAACATGTTCTAATGGAAACAGTGAGAAAGCCCCAAATCAAATATTCAGAAGTATCACCCAGAGTTAAAACCAGTAATATACCTATTCTGATACTTTGGTAGGCAGAAGCAATAAGGCTTAAAGCCTATGTTTGGAAAGCTGTAACTGCACAATGGCCACTATTCCTAGTTTTTCCTGCAGTCACCTGATTAGCTTAGACCTTCTAAAACAGCTGTGTAGAGGACATCTGAGCTCCTGTTTTGGTTTGGGTGATTTTTTTCCCCCCAGAGGTCTCCAAATGTCCTTTGTAATAATCAGGGCTGATTCTAAAAAACTATTTTTAATTTATAGCACATTAAATCATATTTGTGGGGAAGATGCCTGTGTGCGCCTGTTTTGCTGGTGTGGGCAACCAGTACAGTGTGTTTATTGCATCTTTTATGATATATTACAGAAAAAAATAATCAGATTGTCTCATCATACTCTTTTCTTTTGCTCCTCTTTGCCTTCCTCAAGACTGTTAAGAAATGTATTCAAGCTGGAAAACTTGAACAACCATATTTGACTTTGCATCATATTCTTAGGGATTACAGATAGAAAAACTTCATAGTGTTTTACATAATTTTGTCTTAAGTGAGTATTGTAGTGCTATGTGTTGACATATTGTTTGTTATAAAAATAATCTGATATATTTCAAATATTGAGGATAAAGTTGTAAAAATAATATTTTACATAGAGAAAATACTCAAGGTGGGTTCATTCAGATCTATACTTCTCTGATTTTATGTCAATATGGTTGCTTCAATATTAAATATGCTTAATCAGCATAAAACGACAATGATGGATTATTGTGGATAATTTAGAAAGACAGTATAATGTATAGTATGGACATACTGTTCCAGAGTGTTGCATATATGCATTTTAGGCTGGGGGGTTCTTGAAAGAGAATGAATTTCAAATTACATCATTCTGTGAAAAACCTCTTCATTAAGTTATCTGAAGTTTGATACTTACACTATGGTGCCAGAACTACTAATCAGTTCATAAATCTTTGGCTTGCATATATAAATACTAATTCCCATAAAAAAAATATGACTATCTGGACAGCACTCATGATAAGCATTCACTGAGAATTTTCTTAGGTGTAACACAATCCTGTTTTCAAGGTTGGTGTAATGCAACATTGTAAAATGCTTCATTTGTTTGTTATGATCTGATAAAGTATGTATAATTTTAAACTTTATTTAGTTAATATTTTCACTATTGTGATTTCTACTTTATGATTTTTATTGACTTGTTCTCAAAACCAAACTTTTTTCCCTGCTTACAGAACTGCTTAACATTTGATATTGACTGTTTTTCAAAGTATGTATTGGATCTCAAATTTTCATGGAAAATTCCTTTAAGAGGTGCTCTCTAAATATGTGACTATTTCTAGCAGCAGAAAAAGAAAAAAAAAACTACAACAAAACAACAGATATTTTGGTGTGTTGCAGTTCGATAAGAGCTAGCATTTAGTTTAATTACTATATCCATAACATTTTAGCCATCAAATTTTGAGCCTCTTCCAAGGAAATTATTTTTCTCTCATCTTGTCCTGCTAATCATTGTTTTAATAGTTACAACTTACCTGATTTTTTTTTTCCTGTATCTTTATGCCACAATGCATGAATCATCTGGAATGCAAGAATGGTGTGGTACGGTTGTTGACAGGGATGTGAATGGGAGACAAACAATGTGTATTTTAAATGGTATATATGTGCCAGAGGATGTCTTCAGGGGACACAGGAGACGTGTTCTTGTGTGTTGTTATTGTACTTTCAAACATGTGATCTGACAGAGCAATGGACGAAGAGCATTGGACTGTTGTAAAATGATGCACAAAGTAAGCTTCAGATTGCTTTAATACTTTTGTGTAGGCATATATCTGATTACAGAAAACCAGTTCTTGAATTCTGCCTTTAGTCAATATATTCTACAATGTCATATGTGTATTGACAAGCATAATGTAATAGATCAGTTGCTCTACTGATTCATTTATTGGTCTCACATTTTCAGTGTTCTAATGCTGGGATACTCAGTCAAGAAATTAAATACTGCTCTTAATAGCTAGAAACTGTGAACCTCCCTATTAAAAAGCTTTTTGCTATCTGCTTGCTTTTTACTTTTTCTTATAAAGGAGACAAAAAATGTCTTGAATATGTAGGGAAGTATGTCACATTACCCTCACCATTTCTCAGCTTCTGGGACCATTGCCCTATAAAAATGCTATGTGCATTTCCCCAAAGCTTGGACATATCACGATGCTTATCTAAAGAGAAAAATGATATATTTTTAAAAGAAAAAATGCTGACCTAGTTAGTGAGGCTGAAACCATTCATTAATTAGAAGTCATAATTGCAATTACATGGTAAAATTAATTTATCATGAAAATAATCCTATCAGTTTTCCTTTTTGGAAAAATGGAACCAAATTATTTTAGCAGCCTGTATTCCTTAAGGCTGATAGTACAGTGATATTGGTTTAGAGTGAATAAAGTAATCAAAGTCTATTTTCAAGATCGGAAATTCTGAGACTGCATCAGTGATAGTTTATATAAGATTCACTTGAGTTGTAATTTTGTAATTACATATAATATATAAAGCATATATGCATAGATAAATGCATAAAAGGAAAATAGTGTGCTGAAATGTAAGAAGAGTGAGTTGAAGATAACACAGCACATAATATATAGAAAAATTCATGTAATATGGCAAGTATGCTGCAGTGTATGAAACTCAGAATGCCTTTTCTACCCTCAGGCTATTTAGACTTCCTTGATATTCAAATCTTAATGTACCTTAAATGGAAATTAAGGAGGTCCACCTTGCTGGACCTCAGGCAGACTTAGCAAGTAGTGCTCCTTGGGGATACCACTTTATGTATACATTTTCAAAGATGTTATATCCATGAAATATAGTCCTTTGATGACATCATAACTGTGAAATATGACTTTATTTTGCTCACCAGCAGTCAGAGCTTTGCTTTATCTATATTAAGCAGTCTGTATGCATAAATAAAGAATAGCAAATACTGAAGCTGACTGCAGTAACATAACACGGCCACCTTTGGCTGGAGTACTCATCACTCCCTGGGATGCCCTGGTTGATGTTAGGGGGGTATTTGTAGAGTAACATGCTGTCGAATATTCCTAAGCATAACATTGTCTTCTCTCCAGAAATGTGGTAGTAAGCACTGTGGATACTGTTAGACAGCTATATGCCCAAAATCAGCAATAATTTATGCTAATTTAAATTTTAAGAAGGGGCAGAAATTTGTTATTTTATGTCAAGGTAGTCAAACTTTGTCTTTAAATATAAAGGATCTCAAAATATATCATTAACATTTCTGGTGCTGTTGAAGTGAATAGAAAAGTATACTTTGATGCCAGTGGAGTTAGTATCTAGCCTATTAATTGTAGAATTGTAGAGTGGTTTGGGTTGGAAGGGACCGTAATGATCATCTAGTTTCAACCCCTCTGCCATGGGCAGGGACACCTTCCACTAGACCGGATTGCTCAAAGCACCATCCAGCCTGGCCTGGAGCACTGCCAGGGATGGGGCATCCACAGCTTCTCTGGGCAACCCCTGCCAGGGGCTCACCAGCCTCATAGTGAAGAATTTCTTCCTTGTATCTAATCTAAATCTACCCTTTTTCAGTTTAAAGCCATTACTGCTTGTCCTATCAGTATGTGCATTTGCAAAAAGCCCCTCCCCACCTTTCCTGTAGGCCCTTTTAGGTACTGGAAGGCAGCTATAAGGTCTCCCCAGACCCTTCTGTTCTCCAGGCTGAACAACCCCAACTCTCTCAAGCCTGTCTTCACAGCAGAGGGGCTCCAGCCCTCTGATCATCTTTGTGGCCCTCCTCTGGGCTTGCTCCAACAGGTCCGTGTCCTTCTTATGTTGGGGGCTCCAGAGCTGAATGCAGCACTGCAGGTAGAGTCTCATGAAAGTGGGGTGGAGGGGCACTGGTTGATGTATGAATGTATATAATGAATGTAATGTATATGTTCATTTGCATAAGACTCACAAAAAGACTTACCTTTCAGGAGAAAGACTGTTAGCCACAGTCACGAGGGGAGTGTTCATCCACCTGGACCTTGTTATTAATGGGAGATAAGAATAAGTATATTTATGAGCATCTGAAAATATCTTAATTCAGCAAGTAAAAAGACTTTATAGAACAGTGGAAGGAATACATGCTTAAATCTTTTTTCAGACTAACCTGACATTTGAATAAAGAATCAACAATTCTTTATTTCTTTCTCTCGAAGTAATGAGAAAACAAAAATTACTTTTAGAAGAATGTTTTTCGTCTTCTAGGCTCCCATCTTTCATGGCATTTACAAACATTTAATTTAATGCATATGAGCATGCCATTAAACAAAGAACTACCCGCATGCATTAAGTTAAGCACATATGTAAGTGTTTGTATGACTGTGGCCTTAGGTCAGAAGCTCTTCCAGGAAGAAGCAGCCTTTATCATTGTACTTTATACATACTCAGCAGACTGTTAGCTTGCATAAATTATTAGGCATGCAAATCGAAGCAATGCTAAAGGCCCCTTTCCACTTCTCTGACAATGTAAAAGGGCCTTAAAGGTTGAGTAAATTACTTCAGCAAGACCCAGAATTCTAAATACAATAAATAAGGACTTCAAATTGTAACGTTTTGAGTTTCTGTTAATCACTGAACATTGTTTCATGGGATTGTTTGATTTTCAAACCTCCTTACAATTTTGAAACTTTATTTATTAAAATATTTATGTTAATAGACAAGATGTTTTAACTCATGTACTTTTATAATGAATAGCATTTTTTCTTTTGAGAAGTAGGAGATAAATCTTGAGGCTGGTGTTCATTTCACAGCAACTTCATTGTTAGTGGTGGGATAGTAAGGTCTTACATAACACATTTTTTTTGTTTCTGCAATCCTTTTTTTTGGTGGTTTTTTTTGTTTTGTTTTTTTTTTTTTTAAGTTTTAAAAACCCCATTGGATTTCAAGGCTCTGATTACAGCAGTGAGATACAGTCTTGTTGTGGCATAATGCACATGACTATTTATCTTGTTTTATTTGCTAGTACTAAGATTATTGCTGTAACTGTATATATTTTTGCTGTAACTATATATAGGAATATACCAATATTATGAATTCAGAGGAGAAGATGTTAAAATATTGCCCAGGGATAGAAAAGGATTGTGATATAGAAGGTCCAAAATGCTTCTAAGGACAGATCTTTTCTTAAAGAAACATAATATTTTTTATTACCTTTTACATTTCTTTAAAAATAAAAAAATGCCATAAATTTAACTGAAGTTGTATTCTGAAATGCCCTGTGTGAAGAATCAGCAGTTCTTAGTTTCTTCTGAAAATCACTTAAATTTACTGCCTATTGTTTTAGTTATTAGCTAAGTTCAAGCAGTTATCTCAAATTTATGACAGTTGCTTGACGATTTTCTCAAGTGTCAGCTGATAAACTAAACTTTATCTTAGCACATAAGGAGAATAAAAGAAAATTTACCCAGATAAAGCTCTTATTTTCTCTATGCAAGTTTCTTAATTGTGGCCCATTCTGTTTATATTTTTTGCCAGCTTTCTATCTTCAGTTTTACTTTTGTACAGACACTACCCACTGTTCACTTTTTGCCTTCCTTATGCAATATTTGTAATAATAAAGTAAGTCCATATATATGGTTTTTAATTAACCTTATAGGTATGCATTGTGAGATAGAGGACATGAGATTATTTATCTGCATAAATTTACTTCATATGAAAACTTTAGCACTTAAGCTTATGTGCGGTTCTCTCTTGTAATCGTGGCCCAATGGTACTTACCTGTTGTATTTGTCAACCCTACCTTCCTGCCTGCACTTGTGTTCCCCATCACACACCAGACAGTCACAGCGTGGTGGCTATCGAGGTGACAGTCCAGCAGTGGTTAGTGGAGCACATGTCTGTGTTTACATTTTGGTTTCTTAAAAATGCTTCACACAAAATGTGCAGTAAAGAGTCTGTTTCCTCGGTTTCCCCAATGTACTTGTACACATGTGCTAGAAAAAATGTCATTTTCTTTGTCAAGTTTAATTTCTTTAAAAAAAAAGACAAAAAAAAAAAAAAAAAAAAAGACCACAAGCTTTTTTGTTGTTTGTAGTCATATTTGATCATTCATAATTTCCGATCATCTGCTTTTATATTCCTGGTCTGATTTTGTTTATGCTTTTAATTTTTACTCTGCTCTGTGTTTAGTCTTTTTCTGTCAATTATTTCCTTTGATTCTGTTAAAGTTCTTTTTCCATGTAGTGTGTGTCTTGCATACATTACATTACATTACATAACATACAGTTATAAAATATTTCTGTTTTCTCTTCCAGCACTCCAAATTTATTTATCTAGCTTCCTAAGTTTGGATACAGTGTTTCCTATGGTATTTATGAAGAGTATAGAAAGAAATGAGCACACTATTACTATTCTTAGCTTTGCTGTATTTTCAAAGACCATCCGCTGGTGTTCATTTGATATTTTTTCCTCAGCTATGTATATAACACACACATATGTATCATCAATTCAATGAAAACACCACAGAGAAAATGAATTTTATGAAATTGGGAGGAAGTTTGCAGCAAACAGTGGAATATATTGGTGTTATATAGCTATCTCATCAAAAGGTAGCAAATGCACAAGACCTTTTGCGCTTTTCAATTTGAAAGAAAATTATTTCATTAGAAAAAAAAAAGAACCATCGCTCTGGATGTTGGAGAATGCCAGAGCCTGATGAAACCAGCTGAAGAGACAAACTGAGTGTACGGATGCAGATTAGCCTTCAGAAGATGAGGGTGTAAAAGGGATTTAATGGTAGGATGGATTATAGAAATCCTTGTAACAATGTTAAATAATTATAGTTCCAGCCGAGATCAAAGCAGTGCTGATTGAACCCCCTCAAGCTGTTAACACGGAGTATCTTGAAGAAAAAAAAAAAAAAAAAAGAAAAAAAAAGAAAAAAAAAACCCTCTGAGATTGGTCAGCCTGCACTGACACTGTCCTCTGATCTGGGGAAGTTCTGGCTGTATTGAAGCTACAACTCATGGGGGAGGGAAAGACAGAGGGAAGAATTTATCAGTCTAAGTAGCCTATTTGGGTGGGGGTTTTGTTTGGGTTTGTTTTTTGGTTTTTTTTAAAGGGAGGAGGAGGGGGCTGTTATAATCAATGTTATTGGAGTTCACACACTGACTGAAATTGCAGTAAACTTCTGCACAATTGGCTTCTTTCCATATTGGAAAAAGGATTAAATTTTCTTTGCAGAACTCTGGTCTGTAACAGAAAATAATTAGACTTCTTTTTCTCCCCGCCCCCCCCCCCCCCCCCCCCCCCCCCCCCGCCTTTTAAACTACAGTTCCTATATACATACCTGCCCAGAAACAACTATTAGTAGCGATAAGTAGAAGAATGCCTTTGTAGTAGCAATACTTAGCTGCAGGCAGGGAGTACAGTCGCTATGCCCATTCAACAGCATTAACCATTTATTGTCATTGCCGTGCTTTCCTGGCATTCATGCCTGGGGGATTATGCTTATGCCTCTATTAATAAAAAAAGAAAAGTCAAAGTTAAATCCTTACGGTTTGGTGGTATAGTAACTTGTGGCATAGCCAAAGCTTTTCATTTTATATAGCTGTCTGTAAGGTGCAGCCTATCTCGTCAGTTTCAAAGGAAAATTTATAACTTTGGCTGTGTTGAGATGTGTTTCCAGTGATGGTGTGTCTGGTATGTTTAACTCCAAATGGAAAGCTAGAGGGTACAATAGATGAATAATAAAAACCAAGGGTGGAAATATCACCTTATGGACCAGATCTGTCTGAAGGAATGATTTAATCTAGCCCAGCATTCCTGTGCTCCCTGGCTTTGTGCTAGGACTACAGGTGAGCAAGAATAACCATCAATGAATGGACATAAATAACAGCTGTTGGAGATGTCTTTGGGTGGAGCGGTGCAGGGGAAAAAGGTGCTTTGAGAAGGCATCATCAGTCATATGGCAGGAAGGCTTCACCATTGTGTAGGCTCTGCAAATGCATGGCCTGCAACTGACCTTAGACCTGTGGCTTTGGAAAAGGTAAATGATGTTTAAGAAAAAGGACTGCAAAATTTTAGATTTCTGGAAATGCCAACATACAGAGAGTCTCTCTGGTTCTGTGAATATATGCATATGGCTGCATGTTTAAACAAATGCAAGTACTTTGTTTTCTGGGTACACCCAGAAATGCCGATCAGAGAGTGTATCAAAGAACTGCTTTATATATCAGAGAATAATGATGCATGACAAAATCCCAGACCTGTTCTTAGATCCCTGTGTAAGAAGCTGTAGTAATATTTTTCAAATGTTACAGGTAGAAGTTTGTATCAAATACTACTACTTTTTTTAAATCTCAAAGATAGTTTTGGTATTGGTTTATGAACTCTTGTATGTAACTTGTCTAGGGACTTTTGTTAGCCTATTAGCTTAGGTAAGCTGCTTCTTACTTGATTAAATTCTGTGTAGTCCTTTACGTTGAGGAGGCCTTAAATAAATCTGTGTTCCTTGGGTCAGGGGTGAATGCATTTTAATGGCACCATTTCCAAGGGATTTTGTGGCTATTTTCTTTCAAAGTATGGCAGTCTTCACAGGCCTATTGAAGTGTCCATAGATGTCCAAGTAACAGGCACAGGTTCTGTGGCTCTGTTGTCCTGGCCAAGTCCTATGAAAAACATGGAAGTCTGTCTTCTTGCGATCCTCTGTAGCAGGGGTCCTCAAACTATGGCTCCTGGTATTTACAGACCCCCCGCCCCCGCCAGGGGTTGGGGGGGAAACCAAGCAGCCGCAGATGACTGCCTGCCACTGCATCCGCGCGCCGGCCCCCTGGTTAAAAAGTTTGAGAACCCCTGCTCTGGAGCATTGTCTCACCATGTGGGGTTTAATCATGTAGAAAATACTGTGGCTAACCTGAGCTTTCCTGTTGAAGGTGTGTTCTAAGACAAGATAGAAACTATTTTGCAGTAATTGCTGAGGTATCTTGGCCAAGATCTGCAAAGTTAGTTATCTGACTGGGTTTGATATACAGTGGTTTGTAAAGCTATGATATACAGTGGTTTGTAAAGCTGTGATATACAGTGGTTTGTAAAGCTAAACATGTCTGCAGTAGCAGGATGTAATTTTTAATCAAACAGTTAGTTACACTGCTGGATAGAAACAGATAGTACCATTAAGTGAGCTTTAAGGTAGTGGTATGCTAGTTCAAAACTACTTGGCATCAATTAAGCAAGGGTTTTAAAAGATAGTAAGTTTAAGTGTGGGCTTCGCCGGGATAGTGGAGTCTTGAAGTCCTGGCTGGGGTCACAACTCCATTTTATTAAGAGACAACTTGAAGGAAGAAGTTGATGCTATTTGGACATACAGATATGTTACTTTTATGGTATAAATTTTGGATGTAATGAAAACTGATCTGATAAATGCATAAGAAATTACTGTGCCAGCCTGTGCTAACAACATTTGAACTGCCAGCATCAGTTTTTTTATACTGGAAATAGGGAATAGTTGCTTTTTAAAGATGGAACATAGCAAGTTTTATGAATTGGTAGCAAAACTAATGAAGACAGTGTATTCAATGTGGTTTAATTTTGAGACTGATTATGTGCAGGGTTAGTAAGCAGAGAGGGAAAAGGGAGAGTTTCTGAAACTGTGCTTTTAAGGACAATAGTTGGAGGCAGGAGAGGAGGAAAAAGGAAACCATGAGGAAGGTTTCTTAATTTGAAGAAGAGCTTCATGGTCAAAAGGAATTTGGGCTTCAGAGAATGTGCATGATCCAGAATCCTTACATACACACACACAGAGACACACCGGGTTCTGCTATGCTATCAAAAATAAATAGTAAAACTGGGAATCAAAACCAAGTCTAAGTTATTCCATCATCAGTCTTTTCTGCCTGACATAGTCACTCTCTATGATCCTCTCCCTTCTTTCCTGCTTCAGGTTGCCAACAAAGAAATAAAAAATTACATTTTCTTCCTCTCCCACCACCACTCTTCCCTGTTGTTTTCTAACCCTTCCTGAAATTACAGAGGAAGAGTTAATAATGAAACTAGCTCTAGCATGTGTTACCTACCTATTCTCACTTCTTCATACTTAAAACCCCTTCACAGAGGATTTTAGAATGGGAAAATGCTAAATTAGCTCTTTCCCTGTCCTTGGCTTCTGAGCTTTTTTTTGTCATTGTGCTGTGGAAAAAAGGATCAGAGTCCAAACCTTTAAGCAGTAGCTGCATTTGGAAATATTTTTGGAAAGAGATGTCTGTGCAATAAGGAGCATCATTCTTCCCCTTTGTGTTCTGAAATGACAAATTATTGCCCCTTGACAATGTTTGAAATCAGATAACTGAGACTCACTGGATGATTTTTATCTCCAGAGTCCATGTAAATTTGTTGTATACTGTGTTTAGTGCATAGTGTTTGTAATAGGATGGTACAAGATATATCAGAGATGTATCCAGATGTATGTGGATGACTTGAAGATCTGGCATTTTGTATGTTACCGAAGGGCAAAAAAGCCTTAGAAAATCGCTAGTTATTTCCAATTGGCATTACTATTTTAGACCTAAATTGTTCTCGTTTTTAACATAGCTCCTTAAATTTTTTTTTAGATTGTGTTTACAGGATGTATGGTTGTAGCTGTAAGACAAAATATGTATGATAAAGAGAGCAGCCTTCCCCCTCTTCAGTGTCCTTCCCCTCCAGCCAGTCTTTGTACTTCCAGCTATGAATGCAGTGTAGATTCCAGGTTCCACTCACCAGCTGTGAAGACAGTGAAAAAGGAAGTGTTGGTGTCTCTTGCGTTGCTTTTTTCCTCTTTATTCTTTTATTAAGACAGGTATGTGGAGATGAAACAAACATTTGAGACCTTGGTTAAATAAGTGTCTTGAAGATAGTTATGGCTTGTGTGTCTCATCCATTGAACTTAGAGATAAATACCTGTAATATTTTTAGTATTTGATATTTTTTAAGTGTGAGGTTTATCACAGACATTAAAAAGAGCAGAAGTGAAAGCAGATACTTATAAATTCCAGCTTTTTTAATGTTTCAGTTTGTTTCTAAAATTTGCTAGAAAAAATCTTTTTCATGAAGAATTAGTTTCCTTTGAAATTGATATTATATAACTTTGATAACATCTGAAATCTTTATTTGAATCTCTTGTATTGTCCCACACCATATGGTAGCTTATATATGGTTACAAACTAGCAAATCTTGCTTATCCAAATCTACAGATTTTCTGTTATCTGATAAATTATAATCAAAATTACACAAAATTGATTAGAATACAAGCCAAAATATACTTTCTAGTCTTAAAAATAGGATTTCAAGCTATTATTTGAAGATGAGGTTTCAGCCACTGGCCTTCCTTTGAAGACTTCTTTTTTTTTTTTAACTAATATTTGTTTACATTCTGAGACAGGCTCTGATCTAAACCTTTATGTGTGCAAATACTAGAATTTACTTTCACAAATTCCCCTGAATACTGAGTATTGTAGTCATTTCAGATGTTCAGTTGTTAAAACTGGTCATGTGCACATGTGAATATTTTCATGTTGAAAGGAAATCATTTGTCAGTCTGTGTTGGTTTCCATATCTACCAGAAGAGGACAAATTGAAAGATTTATACTCATGTGATTTTTCATACCATGTTTGCAGTAACATATTAACACTCTAAATATCTATTTTGAGTATGTATCATAAAATGTATTCACAATCAACCATTCTTTCTGTGATATAAATTTAAAACATTCTTTTTAGATCACCTGTTAGACTGATGAATTCTCAATAAGTGAACTAGGACAGATGCTCAACCAAAAAGAAAAAACAACAAAGAAAGGCACGTCTGGAGACTTAATCCTCAAGTCTGATTTCTAGTTTTCAGTGGCTGTAGAGTGGTATACTGACAACCATGAAATTCTACTGTAGTCAGCACAGATACAGTTCATTTCATCTTCATAATGTTGTACTTTATTAATAATCAATGTATATAGACTCAGTTTTAGTAGAGAAACAAATCACCAAACCTTTTTAACCTTTTTTTTTTTTTTTTTTTTTTTTTTTTACCAAATTCCTGTGTTTGAAAAGCATGCTGTAGAGAATGGTTATGGTTTATTTCTTATAATTATGAGTTTAATTTCAAAGTCAAACCTAGCTATATGTCAGACATTTCTCTTCAGTTAAGTCCCTCACCAATATGGAATACCATCTCCTCCCCATGCTAGTTTTCATCTTGAGTTTAATGAGGCTTTTAGGTCAAGTTAGATGGTCTCATGAAATTTTAGATCATAATTTTGCTGCTCTATCTCAGGTAATATCATGGTTTACTTTGTGGTTACGGCTGCCAACTAACCCAAATAACTAGTCCTCAAATACTTGCTCAGACACTGAGCTAGGGAGGAATCTGGAGGGGCTTATTTACAGCCACACACAAAACACGAGGACATCTCACTGCCACCTGCAAATGAGAGTTGTGGTGCTATTGGCTTAACAGGGAATTTAAGTCCTGACTTAGGATTTCAGTTACACTTAAATAATATTTCATGTAGTCTAAATCTGTGCTAACTTGGATGTAGATAACTTAAGGTGGTACTTAAGACAAATCCTATAGGTGCCCCTTTACTCCCAGAAGACTCTTCACCATAGCCCTCTTTGTCAGTGAAAGGGGATGGTTAATGAGGAAGCAGTTGTGGTGTAGATTCTTCAGGAGGAAGCTATGACTCTGTTATTGCCACTAGAAATAGCATCTTCCAAGCAATAAAATGAAGACTTGGAGATTGAGATGCTATGTAAAACATCAAATGTTCCTGAGGTACCAGAGCAAGGTCTAAGGGACTACTGGAAGCAAATTCCTGGTCTTCTGAAGCTGGTGAACTAGAAGGCACTTTAAGAAAGGTTAAGACAGACATCCACCATATTCTTCTGAATCTGTTTTGCCAGTGCTGCATCTTAAGGAAGGGGCTGCAGATTAGGATGTGATGGAGTGGGATCTACAGAAAATAAAGTGTCTAAATTGAGTGGAGGCTCTTGAAGTATAATGGGAAGGATTTGGCCTTAATTGGCACACACAGTATTCAGAACTGTGCACAATAATTGCAGTGTGCAACCTGTGTGGCGTTATAGTTTCTGTCTCTCCTTTGGACACATCTTCTAAATCGTCACTAGACTACCACAGTAGTCTTAAGTGCCTAGTTTTTAAGTTTGCCTTGCTCAGTGGCTTGCTTTGGCTCAGGAGAGCCTAAATGGGGGGCTGGCAGTGCAATGGGTACACACATTTCTTTTCATGATTCAGAGGTCTGCAGCAACTCAGTCAAAAATAAAAGAATCCTTATATAAGCAAATAAAACGTGAATTGAATACAAGGTTCCTGATTTATCTAAAAACATTCGCTAAAAGTACTTCATTTCTTTTACTGCTGCAATAAAATAATTTTACAGTTAGTAACATATAACTTACAGGAGTGACAAATTTGGTACTTAAAAAATATTTAGGTTAAAAAAACCCTGTCACTTCTAGTAAGTCATTTTTAGAGTGTAATCACTTTAATTCTCCTCTCTAATTTTATCACCAGGAGACAAGCTCTGAGCCCCCTAACCTCCTGTTAAAATCTTTGTGCTGCTGCTTGTTATGGCTCCCAGTCGGAATCACAGAATGGGATTGAGGCTGGCTTGGCTGATCTAGGAACAAGGGAAACATATCTTAGTATCTAGCAGCCTAAGTAGTAGATAAACATCGTTCTTGTCAGGTCACTTGAAGTCTAAGTTTAGTATAAAACACTAACTTGTCAGGAAATACAGCATGAAACTTAGGACGTGTTCTTCTTGGGCTGGAAAAAACTAAGCATATAGTGATAGTAATATGCAGTGACACAGTTATTGATTTAAAGAATTGTGTACACCCCTGCAGAAGACAGGCTTTTTGAGCTATACTGAGATTATCTGTTCTTTTAAAGTCTTAGTTTGAGTACAGCAACCCATGATTTATACTGTAGTGTTACAAATTAGCATCACTGAGGCAATAGGGACCTGTGCAGTGAGGAGTACAAAGTCTTAGTTACAGGCTAATCCAGCATCACCAGACTCCAAAAACAACATGTCCTGCTTCTCTTTATTCTCATTCATACGTTTGTTTGAATTTCATACATGTCTTGGGTTAATAATTTGATGTTTTATTTGAAACTTCATCAGAAAACTCAGCATGTGCTGGAAAAAGTATGTAGGAAGCAAGAAGGATAATAAGCAGAGTCAGAATTTTATAATAGGATCTGTATTAGAAAATACAAGAGCATCGTTTTTATTTCAAAAAGACTCTTGGCTCATAACTCAAGGATGTAAATTTTTCTAGTTTTTAAACACTCTTCTCTCCTTCCCTCCATTTTATTAGTCTTGGGTTTTGGAGTCCCAAGATTAGGGTTTACAGTTAGAAAGAGAGAGCGCTTAATCTAGAATTGATTGTACTTTGAATTGACAGGTTGTCTGTTAAAA
The DNA here is from genome assembly GCF_017639655.2 of Falco naumanni. Lineage (NCBI taxonomy): Eukaryota > Metazoa > Chordata > Aves > Falconiformes > Falconidae > Falco > Falco naumanni. Next base: position 95,803,994 of record NC_054056.1, read on the forward strand.
AGGTATGCAGAATTCTAGAAGGCACAGAAATCCACACCTCTGTATCCTTAGATAATGGCCATAGCAAAGGTGCCATGTATTTAATGCATTCTTGGCTAAAAAATTATTAGTATCAACACAAAGGGTAGATAAAGAATTTCCCTCTCACTGTTAAGAAATATTTTTGGAGGCAAGAGATGTGGTTTAGAGTCTCCTAAGGGTGAACCAAAATGGGGGCTAAGTGTTATGGTGCCTAGATCAGTTTTTATGAAATTATGATGACTATCGTAAGTTCCATCCTGAAAACAAATGTGCCAGCTGTGCTGTACTGTGCACTGTTCAGGTATGTTTGGTTTGCTCTGAGAGTAGGGAGAACATCTTTGCTTTGTCTTTTTGCATGTTGATAGATTTAGAAGGATATTAACCTACCACCCCAGAGTGCAACTGCATTTGAGTTTAGACACCTATGGAATCAGAATAAAGAAGGGTCTAGATATACGTAATGATAAGCAGCTGCTGAAGTGAGATTTTCTACATCTTTTTCTTCAGTGTTGTTACCTATATTTCACTGAACTTCAATTAAGAGCTAAATTATTAAGTCTTGACCTTGTCTTTAGTTCTGATTCGTATTGAAGATGGGTTTTACATATTGGAAAGACAAAGCATGAATAAGTGACGTGAGTTATGAATAGGAGGAAAGCTGTGCTTTTTATTTAGATTACTATGCAAGACATTTTCCTTTCACTGATAATGTTTTTAAAATGTAATCAGACTTTTTCATCCAGGAAATTCTTTATTCAGGGACACATTATTTATTAATGTATTAATTATTAATTTATAGTTATTAATAAATAATATATATAATAGAACTATTTAGAAACATACAATAATTTATATTGCAAGGCACCTCCAGAGATCATCTAGTCTAACCCCAGCTCAAAGCTGGGCTAACTTAAATCAGGTTGCCTGAGGCCTTACCTGGTCAAGGTTCCAGGATCATCAGGGATGGAGAGTCTACAACTCTCAGCTGTGTTCAGTATTTGATTTGCTTGCTTAGCTGTTCTAATGTTTGCGTACCTTATGTTGTGGAAATTGTTAAATTTTTCCTTTGTTGCAGCTTGTATCTGTTTCTTGTCTTTTCCCTGAGCACCTCCGATAGGAGAGTGGCTTTGGTTTGTCTTTACCCTCCCATTATACATTTGAATACAGCCGTTAAAACCCCTCAGCCTCCCTGTCCTTCCTGGTCTTTCCAGCTGGGCAGCACCCAACCTGTATTGTTTCATGGTGCCCACCTGTCCCAGCTACAGGACTCAGCATTTGCCTTGGTTGAATTTCATGTGGTTTCTGTCAGCCCTTTTCTCCTGGTTTCTGTGGTCCCCCTGAGTAGCAGCCTTGCCCTCCAGTGGTTCTCAGCTGCTCTGCCAATTTGTTATCATTTGCAAACCTGAAGGGCATTCCTTCCTATTGTCCAGATGATTAACAATGATGTTAAAAGGCCTTGGCCCCAGAATTGACCCTTGAGAGATGTCACTAGTTAAGTGGCCTCCAGCTGGACTTTGTACTGCTGTTCACAGTCCTTAGATTCAGTGGTTCAGCCAGTTTACCTGCTTTGTAATCCATCCATCGAGTTTATATTTCACCAATATGCCTATGAGAATGTTCTTTAAAAAGCCTTTCTAAGGTCCAACAATATCCACTGCTTGTCCCCTCTCACCTGCTGAGACAGTCATCTCATCATAGGAAGCAGAGAGGTTGATCAGGCATGATTGGCCTTTAGTAAATCTGTGCCAGATGTTCCCAGCCACCTCCTTGTCCTATATATGCCTGGTTGTGACAGTGAGGAGCATTTACTTCATACTACTCCCAGGGATGTAGTTTAGGTTGAAAAACCTGTAGTTCTCTGGTACCTCCTTTCTTGATCGCTGGTGTAGTGTTTACCTAATTCTAGCCATAGGGGAACTTCCCTCCTCACAGTTGCCACAGCATTTCAAAGGTGATAGAAAATAGATTCATAGTGACATTGGCCAGCTCCCTCATCATCCTTGGATACAGCCCATCTGGTCTCATGGACTTGTGTATGTCCAGTTTGCTTAAGTGCATCCTTACTTAGTCATCCAGTCTTCTGGATAACGGTCCAGACTCTTATCATTAGGTTCAGGAACCTAAGAAGCCTGATGGCACACCTTAGAAGTAAAAACTGAACCAAAGAAAGCAGTTAGTGCCTCAGCCTTTTTCATGTCTGTTGTCACTATAGTCTCTGTCCCACTGAATACCAAGGCCACATTTTTCTTCATTTTAATTTTGCAGCCTATGCTTCTGCAGAAGTATATCTTGCTGCCTCTCAAATCTCTCCCTATTTTTAACTCCACGTAAGAACAGCATTTCAAGAAATGCTTAGATGGTCCTTTTAATTTTGTCTTATCTAAATATAGTCACCTATAAGTTAGTTTAGTCTTTAGTCAATGAAGCAATATGAGCACCTTTACTTATTCCATTTAAAGATAGTTATCTTCAAGAAAGAGGATAATTTTACCTCTTGAAACATGCCTCAGTTTACTACAGACAGAACCTGGATGTGGAGCTTATTATTGATGTCAAGGTTTTGGACAGTTGAAGTTAGTGTTAAACTGTTAATGATGTGTAAACAGCTAACTTTTGAATTCTACTCATAATTCAAATAAAATATATGCTCAAGTTCTCCCGTGAATTGACTTGGTTCCTCAGTAATGTCAGAGTAACAACTGTAGGTTTTTCTATTTGGTCTTTCCTTATTATAGTTATGCTGTTACTTCTGTTTAATTTGCAGGATCGTGAAATAAGATTAGTTAAATACAAGAAAAGATAATTGGAGCCAAATTCTGCTCCTCAGACTCCAAAATGGAATAATATATTTAAATGTATTCTTAATAATTTATTTCATATAAAATGTATTGGAATGCACACTGAATGGCCAACTGGAAAAATACCAAGAAAATATAAACAAAGTTATCCTTGTTCTGAGAGTGCAGAGAAAGACTACCAAAATGTTTCTGAACAGCTTATAGGGAGGATATTTTTAGTGAATTTATAAAGAAGAAAGAAAACAAAATGTCACAAGGTGTCTTTCTTTGCAGCAAAAGACATTTTGAATATCTGTAGGGTTAAGGTGTCTCAAGTCTTATTTTATTCTTTTGCACAGAACTGCGTCATGACCATGTCAGTCACATAGGGAAACGTCCCTAAACTTGAATAGCAAAATTCTTTCTACCTAGCTTGAAATGCCTACAGCTTGATTTTTTTTTTTTTTTTTTTTTTTTTTTTTTTTACTTTCCACACACTAAGCAGCTGCAATTACAGTTATAGTCTTTGAGGATGGTAGGTTATCAAAACTCTAGAAATAATTTCAATATCCATAAGAAACCTAAGGAAAAATAAAAAAAACTCGATACATTTTATCTTATTTATTTGCAGATTTACATCCCACTCTGTGTGTAAATGCATAACTTCCTGGGGCTTTTGAGGCTATGTAATTAATGTTTGTAACATGATTATTGTTTATTACAAAAATAATCATGCACTCTAAACCTCACTAGATGTATAAAGTCATCAGGGACACAGGAAATAGCTATTTCCGCAGCTTTTATATCTTAGTGAAGGCCTATTCAGTTAAAATAACCAGGGAACAGATCTGGAGATGAAAACAATGAATTGGTTTGATGCTGAACCTTTGATGATATTCTCTCTATAGGGCTTAAATATGTAAAGTGGAACATGTTTCCAAAAGCCACTACAAGTGACTGAGTCAGAGGCTCTAGGGAATGACATCCAGTGAGCTGTTTCCATTGTGTCATTAATATATTGTACAATGCAGTCCACTTTTCTATATATTGGATGCTATGTGATTATGTTAGTCTCATTTTCTCCTGGAGCTTCTTTTATTAAGTTATATAAATCATGAGATCAGAGTAGCCATGAGTCACTTACAATCCTGCTTGTTCACGAAAGTCATTGCAGGTAACCACAAGCTGTATGATAACTTACTGTAGGAGTTACACTTGAAAGATGTAGTAGTGGATTTTTTGTTTGTGGTTTGCCTTAAACATAAAAGTGCTTACTTTGTTGGGATGATGTGAATAGCAATCTAACACTTCATGCTCTGTTAAAAACACAGATTTGAGGGAGTCTTGAATGCGGTTATTTTGTTCTTCAGTATCTCTGATGCTTTTACAGAGAAAAAGAAGGAACACCTAAAAGTGTTGTCTTAGTGTTTGATAATTTCCCCATCATTTCCCTTTTTTTAGGGGTGGTGTTTCAACTTGACATCTGTGCATTGACACATGTAAACTGTAATAACAGTTGCATGTGCAACTCTTGCTTGTGCATCAGGATAACAAAATACAGTGCATACTGTCCTATGTGGTTTACCTTTTATGTTAAAATTAAAATCAGTATTTTTGATACAGCAACTAGTTTAATAATAAGGTTGCTTCATACAATGACATTAATGAGAAATCTAACTTGTCTTTTTTTACTGAAAGTTAACTTAAGTTCCTAGACTACTTAAAATTATGTCTACGAAGTAGAACATGTAGGGGAATGATAGATACATAAAATACATAAATTAAATAGCCAGGAAAAAACATCCAATTTGACTAGTTGCAAAGCAAAAGGTGTATTTTAGGCAAAATTTTGTTATGATTTGAGGCACAGCATACCCTTAAAACAATATCCTATCCTATAATAAGTCAGGTTGGAAAGGACCTCAAGAGGTCTAGTGTCCTGTTCAAAGCATGGTTGGCTCTGACATTAGACCAGGTGGATTGGGCCTTTATCCTGTTTGATCTCGAAAATCTCCAAGGATGGAGACTGCAGGTGCTTTCTGGACAACCTGTTCAAAGCTTTATTGTCCTGATGGTAAAAAGTGTCTTCTCATACCCAGTCTGAACCTTTATTGTTCCAATTAATATCCTGTGTTTCTTGTTCTGGCGTGCATCACTGTTAAGACCCAGCCTCTACTTTCTTCATGACCTCCTCTTAATATTGCAAGGCTGCTGTTAATCCCCCCTTAAAGTCTTCTCAAGGCTGAACAAGTCTAGTTCCCTCTCTGTCTTCTGCAGGGTAAGTTCTCCCCCTGATCATCTTGATAATCCTTTGTCCAACTTGCTTCAGTTTGTCAATATTTTATAATAGAATTCCCAAGACTGGGTGAAGTATTCCAGATGTGGCCTAACAAGTAGAAGGGGATAATCACTTCCCTTTGTCTACTGGATGTGCTCCTCTTAATACAGCCCAGGAAGCTGTTGACCGCCTTTGTTACCAGGGCATACTGTTGGCTCGTGTTCAGCAAAAAACCCAGGTACTTTTCAGCAGAGCTGCCTCAGCCAAGCAGTGCCTGTACCATTGCAAGAGTTCCTTCCTTCCCAAACCCAGGACATTGCATTTGTCCACATTGAGTTCCATCAGGTTTGTGTAAGCCTATTCCTCCCAGCTGTCTAGGCCATTCTGAATGGCAGTGCTGCCTTTGAATGGATTCCCTCATTTGACATCATCTACAAATTTGATGGTAATGCAAGTCAGCCTTTCCTCCAGGTCATTGATAAAGATGTTACACAACATTGTTCCTAGCATAGATCCTGCAGTACTCCACTTACCAGATACCAGAATTAGTATGACCTAGTAACCAGTGTCAGTTGAGCCCAACTATCACAGACTCATGGAGTCATAGAATGATTAAGGTTGGAAGGGACTTTGCAAAGTCACCTTGTCCAACCTCCCTTCTCAAGCAGGGCCACCTAGAACAGATTGCCCAGGGTTACATACAGGTGACTTTTGAACACCTCCAAGGATGGAGACTGCATGACTTCATAGTAAAAAGTATTTCTTGATGTTCAGAGGGAACCTCCTGTCCTTCTGTTTATGCTCATTGCTTCTGGTTCTGCCAGTGGGCACCACTGAAAAGAGCCTGGCTCCATCATTTTTACACCTTCCCTTCAAGTAGTTGCATACACAAATGAGATTCCCCCTGAGTCTTCTCTTCTCTAGGTTAAACAGCCTCGGCTCTCTCAGCCTTTCCTCATCTGAGAAATGAACCATCCTTAATCATCTTTGTAGCCCTTCACTGGACTCTATTCAGTAGGTCCATGTTTCCCCTCATACTGGGGAGCCCAGAGTTTGATTTAGTACTCCAGATGTAGCCTTACCAATTCTGAATAGAGGAATTTAAATGCTGAATTTAACTTTTCTATAAATAATCTGTTGTATTGTTGATAGTTTTATTTGAAATTGGAGAACTCTTTTTAAAAATGTTCAGCCTATTTGAGTCTAAATTTGCCTGTTTGCGGTTTCCAGCCATTTTCTTACATCTTTGCTGTATCTTTGAGTGCTTGATCAAAACTCTACCATCATTTTTATTTTCCTCTTTTAGGTATGTGCATGTCCAAGTCAAACTGTAGCATTCTTATTGATAACCAGGGGAGACTTAATTTCTTGACTCTTACTGTAAGACATTTTTTCGGGCCTTTTAATTATTTTGATGTATTTCCACTAAACTTCCTCAAAGTTTTCAGGTTTCTTCTGGGAACTAAGGTAAGAGAACTGGGCACAGAATTCCAATAGACCCATACCACTGCCATCTACCCAGTTAACATAACCTGTCTATTGCTGCACAATATATCTTTCCATTGCTATGTTTAGTAGCACTTGCTACTGTGCATTTCCACTTTTGGCTACAGTGTTCAACTGGGAAATCGTGTCCGGCTGATAACAGGGCTGAATCCCCAAACAGTTTTTCATAGCCAGTGCTTCTCAGAAGAGAGTCCCCTGCCCTGTGGGTAGGTCTTGCATTTTTGGTCCTGTGGGCACTTTTTGTGTACACACACATAGAGTGAGCCTGGATTTGCCAGCTGGTTATGCTGTTCTGTACCAGGTTTCTTCATTATTTAGTCCTCTCCTTTTCCTCAGACTTTGTCATTAAATTACTTGATTCTTTGTTCTTGGTAAGTTATAAGGATGCTAAATACTGAATGGTCAAGAACCAATGCTTTCCAGGCTTCACTAGAAATATATCCAATCAGTGACTAACAAAGTTCATATTTTCATATGACCAGTTCTGACTAAGGTTTATTTTTTGATCTATTGATATCTTAATCCCTAGTTAAAATGGGTTATTGTGTTAAGACAAATGCCTTACAGAAGTGAAAATATAATAGTAGTAACCTATGATTTTTATCAGCTAGGCATGATCTGGTTAATAAAAAACCCAAAGTTTTTTTAAGGTATTTTTCCTAAGCATATGTCAATTAGCACTAATTTTGTTACTTTTATTTAATTCTTTATTAATTAAACTTTATAACATCTGTTCAAACTACTTTGCCATGTATCAATATCAGACTGACAGGCCTATTATCCAGGTCATTTTCTTTCTGTTTTTAAAATATTGGCACAATATTAGCCTTCTTTAGAACAGTTGAAGTTGAGTCCTACAGTGGCAAGGAAAAATTTTATTTTTAAAGTAAACCTTTAAAAAACAGCATATGTAATTAATAGAAGACGACATTATAGAACAAAGAAGAACATGCAAGGAAATATTAGAAATTGATAGCGATCACAAAGATGGTAGTATGCATCAAAACTGTCAAAGAAATAATAGAACAGATGAATAAATCAATTAATTCTATTAACCTGACCTACAATTCAGCTTATTTTCCGGGAAAGATGGCAAACAAAATATTTGGAAAAAAAGGTCCAGAAACCAATAAAGCTACATAGTGAGTCCCTCACTGCTTTGGAGAGCAGTTATTCAGAAAATTAGACCTTTTTAAGTCAGTTAAACTCCCATGTCCACATGCTTCACAGTCTGTTCTCTGTATGAAGGTAGTATCATAAATGATAAACACACAGCTCTAATAAAGGGACCTTATGTGATATATCGGATATTTAAAGACTGAATTACATATTAGTAAAGAAGAAATCTGATATCTGTACTTTAATAAAACATTTGATCCTCATGAAATTGTACTCCCAAACTGATTAATTCAAACTGGTGTATATATGTGAATGCAATCACATGGAGTGAATCTGGCTCAAGAATCATAAACAAAAGGTTCTCATAAAATACGAGAGTATTGAGTTTTTAGGGCACCATCTGGCAGTGATGTAAAGAGATCTGTTCTTGGTAAGGAGGATTTATTTATTTGGCTTTACTTAATAACCATTAATTATTTGAATAAAGTTATTAAAATAATACTAAGTTGGGAAAAAGCTTTTGAAACATCCAGGAAAAAAAAAAAAAAAGTATGTTTCTTTTGATTGTTCAAAACGTAAAACGTATTCAGGAATTAAAATCTAGGTCTGACATGGTAATGAGACTGAAGCAGTTACATTCTAGGTTTCACATGTCTCAATTGCAGAAAAATACTGACGTGAAAAAAATCAGGGGGAAAGAATAATAGTGATTGGAGGCTTTAGAAGACAAATTTGTGGAGAATGTTAAAAGGTTTAGTACATTTATTTTGCATAAGAAATGTCTTAAAGCTCTACTGGGCAATCATTAACTACTTAGAACCATATCTGCAGCAGTGGCCAGTAATGGATAAATTGGGAAAAATAAGCATGTGGCATTCAGTGGTATTTCCCCGTTATATCTAGTCATCTTCTGGTATTCTGCAGCTTTCTGGATCAGAAGTTGTATCTTTATATTTGCGTTCAAAAATCTTGAACTTTTGTTGTATGTATCTATTTCTGTTACTGTTGTAGCTTTGGCCTTCACTCTCTTGCCCTGCTGTTGCGTGGAAAAATAACCTTCTTTTGATGTAATTTAAATCTTCTGTTTGTTTTGTTTGGTGAACTTTGTTTCCTTAAGTGTAAGAAAGAGGAATTTTTATTACTACACTTGCTGTTCATGCTTCTACATACCTCTGTCTTATCATCCCTATTTACTCCTTTTGCAACCCTACAGAAGGCTTACAGTACTTGGGGAGAACTCTAAGAACTAAAGTAAAATATTTTATTACTTCAAAAGTAAAGTAAATTAAAAGGCAACAAAATGAAATAAACTTCTTAGCTGCAGAGCTGAACATTGTTAGGAGTTTTTATATACATTTTAAATACAAATTTTTAGGGAAAAACCCTACTATTAAATTTATGCCTAGAAAGGTCCAGCGCAGCAGGCATGGTCTGCAGTTAAGCAAATTGCTGTGTGTGCCTCTACAATCTACAGGGTAATATGAACAGTGATATGTATTATAACTTAAAGTTTGAGTCTGCTGATACCACAACTTGAATGTGCTTACAAAACAGTCAAGTTTTGAGGTTATAATATCAGAAAAATGGAATAGATTGATCTCATTGTGAGTCCTCATAGCAGACAGTGTAGTATTTTCCCCAGCAGCTTTTTGCACAGGGCTGAACCCAACCTGGTTTAGATGTTGTGTGGGAGCCTCAGCACTTCAGCTGCTTTGCTGTTTCCTAGCTCATGCCCCTGAGAAGTTTTATGTTCCCTGAAAGCTAGAGGAATTCCTCAATGATTGCCATTGTCAGAGACTATGCCTAAGAATGAATTTCTCTTCAGTTCAGATCTTCTGTTTTCTAACTTCTTTGGATTTTGATCATTTTATATATATATATATATATAGTTTCATTTATTTATTTATTTATTTATTTATTTACATTAGTACCTTTTCAGCAATCAAATATTTCCCAAGTGATTTTTTTTTTTTTTAATTTGGACAGGTTTTCAGTAGCTATAATTCTCTGCCCCTAATTAATATGATAGTTTGTATTTTTTCTTAGTTCTGATATGCCCTCATAAGGTAAATGGCCTTTTTGAGTTGGACTAAGAATGGCTGGATAAGGAAATGCAAGAGTGGCTTCTGTGGCTCATTTGTGGCTCTTAAAAAAAACAAAAAAACAACCTTCATCTTGTTTTCCCTACCAGTACATTCTGAATACTGAATTGCGAATGTGGTCATACAGGAGTAACCCCCAAGCTAAACTGCAGACTGGAAAATCAGTGTCTCCCAAAGGCACAGGTAAGCTGGGAGAAACCCTTGCTGGGCCTCTTGCTTAGAAATCCTGTGCGTTTTGTGTGCCTCCAATGTACTTACACCATGTACTGTATTCATTTCAAAGTAAAATATTGAGGAATCTATGGTTGGAGTGTAGAGGAGAATGGATGGCCTTGGAGGATGAAGCAGGAAGGATGGATTCCTTCTCCCGCTTTTCTAGGCTGCATTCTCTGCCTAGCTGAGCTGTCACTACTTGTGCTCAGGATCGGGTGTAACCTGGGGATTTTTGAGGCATGCAGTACCTCTGATGGTCACCTTAGACCCACAGAAGTCATTAAAGGTTGCAGCTGAAGCATACAGTCCTTTCCTGTGTGAGTTTCTCCTTCGTTTCCCCCCTCATCCATCTAAGGACAATGTGAGAGGATTCTTGAAAAGCAATTCTTGCAGAAATCTTACTACTTGTGCTGCTTTTTGTAGAAAGAAATAAGTGGGAATTGTTCCTTGCTGTTTTATTTGATTATAGTAAAGGTGCAGCAGTATTTGCTTTGTGTTATCCTGTGCAAGTGTTTATTAATCTAAATAATGGAACTTCAGTTATCAGAAAATTCTTGTGCCTGCTTAAAGCGCCAAAGAAAGTATGAAGTCAGTATGTAGATGCTAATTTTGGGGGAGAAGTCTGGAAAGATTTCTTGCTTACCTTGGCTCAAAAATTGTCAATTTTACTATTAGCTTATTTCCCAAATAACCAAGGTGTTTACAAAACTATTATATATCCTATTGAATTGGTATGCAAGTCTGAATTTGGTTTTATAAAGAAAAGGGGTCTTCCTACCCATTAAAAGTTAGACTTTGCATGAGAATCAGTGTTAAATAACATTGACATCTGCCTTAAGTTGGACAGTAAGGGTAAGTAAATAGAAGAAAACCAACCAAATAAATGGTATAGATAAAATAAAACCTGGTCCACACTTTAATTGGCACTGTCATGCCAATCGTAACATGGATTTAACCACATGAATATGTTGTCAAATATCAGTTAGGACGGTTCAGGTGAAGTTCTGGAAAGGGATGGTACTTCAGTTTTCCTATTTGTAGTGCTTTGTTAGTGTAATACGTTGGTGCTTTTAGAGTAAAAGTTTCTTACAATTTTTGTTGCTTAAAAATTGTTTCCTCTGCTTCCCATATACTAATTCTTATGACATTAAATATATTGTTTGGATTTTTTTACACTTTTCTTTTCCTGCTATGGTCATTCCCATTTGTATTTTTGTAGTTTGTGTTCACACTTTCTCTTATAGCCAGGTGCCCACCAAGCCACTCTATCACTTCCCCTCCTCAGCAGAGCAGGGGAGAAAGTGTAACGAAAGGCTCATGGGTCAAGGTAAGGACAGCGAGAGATCAGTCACCAGCTACTGTTACAGGCAAAACAGACTCGACTTGGGGAAATGAGTTTAGTTTATTAGCAATGAAATCAGAGTAGAATAATAAGAAATAAACCCAAATTTTAAAAACACCTTCCCCCCATCCCTCCCTTCTTCCTGGGCTTAACTTTACTCGCAATTTTCTCTACCTCCTTCCCCCTAGCAGTGCAGGGGGACAGGGAATGGGGCTGTGGTCAGTTCATCACACGCTGTCTCTGCCGCCCCTTCTTCCTCAGTGGGAGGCTCCTCACACTCTGCCTCTGCTCCAGCCTGTGCCCCCCATGGGGTCACAAGTCCTGCCAGTAAACCTGCCCCAGCCGGGGCTCCTCTCTCCACAGGGCCACAGGTCCTGCCAGGAGCTGCTCCAGTGCAGGCTTCCCACAAGGTCACAGCCTCCTTCGGGCACCCACCTGCTCCGGAGTGGGGTCCTCTACGGGTTGCAGGTGGGGATCTGCTCCACGACTAATCTCCCTGGGCTGAAGGGCACAGCCTGCCTCACTGGGGGCTTCACCACGGGCTGGGGGGGAACCTCTGCTGCAGCACCTGGGGCACCTCCTGCCTCCTGCACTGACCTGGGGGTCGGCAGGGCTGTTCCTCTCACATTCTCACTCCTCCTTCTGACTGCAATTGCTCTTGCACAGTAACTTTCCCTCCTTCTTAAACATGTTATCCCAGAGGCGCTACCACTGTCGCTGATGGGCTTGGCCTTGGCCAGCGGTGGGTTTGTCTTGGAGCTGTCTGGCTTTGGATCTGTCGGACACAGGGGAAGCTTCTAGCAGCCTGCTACCAAAACCTTGCCACACAAAACCAATACAGCTTGTTATTTTTCCTGTATTTTCTTTTTCTGAGGTGGCTTTTCTTCTGTTTTGAGTTTGAAAAAAATGGCTACTTGACCAAGGAACTATTTCTGCATGACTAAATGGCATCATATCTTTTTTCTTGCCCATGGAAGATCTTGCACTTAACCTGGCTTTTCCTCACCTCGGTCAAAAACTGCATCATTTCATAGTGAGAAGACTACATTAAAACACACAATAATAATAATAATAATAATAATAAATGTTAATCAAAAAACTGCATGTGTCTTTCTGATTGTGCCAGTGTTGTGGTATTCAATTATGCAATTTTCATTGGCATATTAATCATCTTTTCAACAAACAAGCCGGCGTTAATTAAAGCAAACCATGGATAAAGACATGTTGCCGGATCATCATTCCGTTTATCACAGCGCACAGGCTGGCCGTTAAGTAAATTCTGGACTGTGAGATGAATTTCAATGTTGGCTTCATCTTTTTTGTTGGAGTTTGAATGCAACTCATCTAAGAACAACAACAACAAACTTCAGGCTTCACAAGAGAAAGATGAATTTATTTGTAATTAATGGCAAAAGAAGAAAGATAAAGTAATTGTATGCTTCTAATGGGAATTAGAGTATTTGGAACCAAACCATTTTTGAAAATTTCTTTCCCCATCCACTGCTCCCCTTCTTACTCTACTTCGAGTGTCAGAGCCCTTAGAGCAAGGGATAAGTGAACCCTCATCTACCTGTATAAATATAGGATTCATTTTAGCTTTGGAGTAATTAGTAAACTGATTGGCATTAAATATACAATCTATGCACAGAGAGAAAATGAAACAATCTGTTTTACTGATACATGCAAGGAAGAAGTGGGAGGGAGATGTACTTGTATCTTTGAAGTAAAAATAGCCAACAATTTTTTGACAAACAATAGTTGCATGATAAATTTTTCAGAGACCCCCACTTAGAAATGGCTTCAGTGCTGCAAGTGTATATAGTCAAGAACACTTGAATAGATTTGTAGATCTGTTAAAACAACTATTTGTAGGTTTTTCAAGTGTTTTTGGACCATGAGCTTATGGAGGGAAGCACTGTATGCTGCTATATGAATAGGTACTACTTAGCATAATAATACTGGTTATTGTGCTTTTTAAGAGTTATTATAGAGACTGTTGAGAGAGCAGCTGAAGGTTTAAGGGTTCCATTCTTCATTTTATTGAGTCTGTGTATTGTTTTATCTGAACAGAAATACAATCTGATGCTTTTACCATGCAAAGTACATGCTTCATTCAACAGAGACCACTGACAGTGGCAAGAAGTGGCTTGTTTGTTCCTTGTCTCTGTTTCCATTCTGAATGCTAGGCTGATGGGCTATCTTCAGCACTATGTATCGTAAGTACTTTAATCTAGATTCCTGCAAACACAGGTTTACAAAGATGTTGAATGATTTCTGTTTTAACAGAAAAGTTTTAGTATGCCTGCTATGAAGCATATATGGAAGCACTAGTGGCATATACGGTTATGTCTCAAATCAGCTTAAGAGGGTCTTGGACGACAGCAGTTAAGTCTGCCTTCCTGGATGTTCATAATAATCTTGTCATTTTACCTGAGTCTTCCTATTTCTTTCTGATAATCAGTTCTCTCAGCTGCTTTACATTAGACTGTACTTGCAACTTAATCAGAATACACATGCTTCCCAAGAAATGTAGATAAATTTGATTTAGGAAGAAGAACTGTTATTTAGCTAAATAGAAATGGTTTTAATGTAATTAGGTGTGTTTAAGCTGGGGGAGGGGAAACAAAAAGAAAAAGGAAAAAAAGAAATTAGTAAGGCTAATTTAACCTGCATAGCTCTGTGACACCCCAATTAGACTATTGCTGCAGCTTGGGGTACTTAATGTTCATGCTACCTCAACTACCTCTGTGCCACACAAAGCATATTCAAAGTAGACATACATTCAGAATGACAAAACCCAGTTGTCACTTTGGCACAAGAGCCTAAGAAGGACAACCTAGGGTAAAAATTCTGCCATCTCTTAAGTTGCTGCGTATGTTGCTGACTTAAATATATGAACTTACATAGTCTATCAAACTCGATCATCCCACACACACTTAGTCTATTAGACCTGCTGGTAACAGCTTGTGGTCTTCAAAGATCTCTTATTTGGACCAGCTTTGCTTCAGCAAAATCAGATCTGCAGTATAAGAACAAAGTTCAATATGTTGTGAGTGTTTTACAATTCTTTAGTTGTATCAGATCCTGTGTAAAATCATAACCTGTCTGTTAGAAATATAACACCATATTTCAGATAAAATGTGTATATTGGAAGGTATTGTAAACCTAGTCAATGTGTAATACATTCAGTTGTCTTCCACTGTGTTGTTTTTGTTTGGAAGTGCATGAGTCAGTTCAAATCTGCTTTACTGCATAAATCACTGAAATTAAGCTCATGACTTTTAATAGTTCATATTATAAAGTGTCTGAATATTGTCTGTAGCTCTGATAAGATATTGTTAAGGAACAGCAAAAGTTTCACAGGGTTAATATAGATTTTGGTTGGGCTGGCTAAGTCATTCATTTGTTTCATAATTGCTTAGAGGTACATACCTGCAAATTAATTTTACCTGAAGTACTACAGTACAGTATAAGTGCATATGGCATCTTGTGGACCCTGAATGTTCTCAAGCCTTGCTCTTCACTCATGTTGACAATGACCTGCTGCCGGTCCAGCTGTAAACATGTACCTGCCTGTTGAAACTTGGAGTCAACGTGGTTGGAAATGATACTGACTGCATCACGTCACTTACTTGCATTGTGCTGATTGCAGAAAATTTGATGTCAGTGCCATCTTGACTGCTAACATAACCAGCATAGATCTTCACCTTTCTTTAGCATACTAGATTATCAGAGAAAAATTAAGTTTGCATTGCGGATCCCCATGGCTTTGAAAATCTCTCATCAGAAGTTTTCCTCTAGGTAATGTGCTTATGAAATGGAAACTATAGCAGTATTTTGTAGTTTCAGAAGCTGTTAATCTGTGGAGTTCATTTTAGCATGACATCTGTGAGCATTCTGAAACCTTCCTCATTGCTTTTGAATGTTGTGAGAACGGAACAGAAACACAATTGAAAATGATGGTGATGAGCAAAGGTCTATTTCATAGTAAAAGTTGGAAAACTAGAATGTGATTGTTGATTTGATTTGTAGATAGAGGCCACCAGACTAAAACACCATCTATTATCTTGCATTTATACCTAAGCAGGGTCATATTACATTTTATAATTTACCACATTGTTAACACTGACTAGTAAAGATCATCAAAAGTACTGATGAATCAAGAACTGCTGCAGCTCCTGTGGTTTTTTACCAAGAATCTGAGTTGATCGGCACTGTAATTAATAAGAAATTATTTCATACTGTTGTCACTTATCATCATTTAATAAGATTAATATCCATATCTTTATTATAACAGTATCCTGTACCAGGTCATACACAGCTCAAACAATCAGGTTTACATGTATAGTGCAGGACTGTCAACTTTGGAAATGTTTTTGGAAATGCCAGTAGTTACAGCTTTTAAAGGAACTTCTGTGAAATTGTGTTCTGTGATATAATACATTATTGTATAAAAAGTAACTTTTCTTTATGGATCAAATATTTACAGTTTTAGTGTAGTGTGAAACAGTTTTGAATCTTTCTCGTACAACAAGTTAAAAAAAACTTGTCCTAAGAATTTTATGAGTTTGCTACAAAAAAAGGAGCAGTATAAATATCATGTAAACATGTCACCTTCTCATAGTATTAATAAATAGGAAAATAAAGCATGCCCCTTATCTTTTTTGGCATAATTTAAGTACAGTTTATTATTCGAAAGCAGCAAGCAGCGAGTGTTTGTTAGATATCATCAATTGGTCACAGATGTGTAAATATATCAGTTCTCTGCACGGAAGGGAATTATATTACCTCAGTTCACTAGAGAATAATTTTGGGGTACAAATATAGGTACTTTGTTCTTCCTTTGCCCCACACCCTTTGTAGATTTGTGCAACAGCAGAATTAATGTAAATAAATGAGTGCAAAACATTAGTAGATTGCATTCATGTTTTACAGTGCCTTCACATTTCACTGGCGTATTCCTCTAAAAAGAGCAGCAGCTGCAAATCATGCATATTAATCTCACACAGAGAGCTTGCCTAATTCTACCTTTTGGATCATTCATTCATACGGAATGCAGACAGAATAAGACACTCATAATTTTTCATCATGGTTTCATCATATGTGTCAGCATAAGGTATTGTACTGGTGCAGTTTTGCAGTGTATATTTTAAAAGGCAAGTAAGAAGGAGTGAAATGAGGCATTATTTTTAATATATAAACAGAAATTCATCTATCTCATTGGGAAGAAGGGGTTGTGGTTGAAAGTTCTGGAGACAGATGAAATTAGTCTTGACAGTTAGTGAGGAAAGAAATTTCATTTGCCTTTCCCTTGCCTAGACAGTCTCTTCAAAGGATAAAAGGTGCCTCCTGTGGGATCATTTCCATGCCTAATTTCATCCACCTGTCCTGTTTGTAACACAGTTAGTTTGTGAGATCTTTGGGTGATAATATGGCACGTTTTTCATTTTCATAGCAGCGAGTGATGCCTGGCTAATGAAAAGTCAGAGAAATAGTCTTCTAAATGAAAATAATAACCCGATCTTCAAAACCTGATTGAGTGCAGTTTACAAGGCAAGTAAGGGGATATCACTGCTTCAGAGGAGTCTGAGTGTAGGACTAGAAGAGGCAGGAGCCAGCTCAGTTTGGCTGGGTTGAGCATTCTGTGGAGCTGGAGACGTTACAAATACCCAAAACATGCTGGGAGAGTGTAAGGGGTTCAGTGTGATGTGGAAGTGCTTTGGGGTGAGGTGCAGGGCCTTCTGCCTTCCCTTTTTCATATGTATGGAAAGATTTCCTGAAGCACCATTGATCTAGGGTCTGGCAGTTAAAGCCTCAAGGACAATTCCATACTTGCTGGTATCCTGCTCTGCATTCTTTCTGGATTAGTTCAGTATAATTATACTCTGCTTTCTGGGGTTTTTTTCTGTCTTGTTTGCATATCAGGAACAAATACTCAGGTCTATTTTAAAATTTTCTCATCTGGCAAATAAGGGTGCATTGGCACCCTTTCTTTAGAGCTTTGAGGGTAAATTAGTGCTATCTTGATCCAGTACTAGTTTATGCTACCTTAATGGTGGGAGTTTTTTCTTCATTCTAGAGTTTCAGTAAATTAAAAAGTGTTACACTGTGTTTTCACCCTTGGAACACACAGTATATACATTGTCATTGGAATTAGAAAGCCTATAGGTCTTTATTCTTTATGTAAGAATAGGTGACGTACAGTTTTGGTTAGGGTTTTTTTCTTTTTATAGTGCTGCTTTGGTATCCAGGCTGTATTTCTGTACACAAAAATAAATTTTGGGTATTTTTCGAGTATTCATAAAAAGAACTAAAACGTGGAAAGTATAAAGCAGGCACTAATTATAAGTTTTTCACTTCTTATGAAGGAAGGTTTTGTACATATCCAGCTATGAGTATGTGATCTCTTGCATCTACCTGCTTTATTCTTATGAGATAACTGTTTGTGATTACTGGAACCCTAACTTTTGTTTTCTTAAGGTCTAGGACATGTCTTTGCACCTGGAGCAATAATTACCTTTGTAGGATAGCACACAACAGCAAAACTGGGGGTACATCTGGAGCAATTCCATTAAGCAGGTTATTCCTATCCAAATTGCAAGGTGTTGAGCACAGTGGAATTGCGGTGTATGGAAACAGAGAGACTGTCAGGACTGCCTTACCCCTACAAACCCGGGACAGCCTTCCTTAGCGCAGTGCTGAAGCACTCCCGCAGCCCGGCATACTCCAAGAGAAGAGTGCCACCTGCCCAAGCCCTGTCAGGCTGTCCGGATGGGTGTCCTGGGCACAGCCAGGGCAGCTCCAGCCCACAGGACAGCAGGTCAGGGTGGCCACAGTCTGCAGCGTCCTGTGGATCAGTGCACTGCAACCACATGGGCACGGTGGGAGCTGGGTCACCCCTGGGGCTGAAGGGCTGGGGCAAAGGGGCCACAAGGGAGAAGCAGAAGTGGGTGATGTCGCTGAAGGAGAGACACATCTTCCTGCAGAAGGAAGGAAGGAAGGAAGGAGCGAAGGCCTCCAATTTGTAGAAGCTGAATGCCAGCTGATAAGAGGAGAGAGGCTGGTTTGCTGCAGCGGGAGCACCAGTTTAACCATTAGCTCTGCAGACCTCTGAGCTCGGTCGTCACTTCCAGTGGGGAAATGTCTCACTGCATGCAGTGCAGAATCCTGTCTGATAACACAAGAGGCCCTTTTAGGTGCTGCTAGAGCACCAGTCCAACCAGTAACACAGCTCACTGAATCACTAATTCCAGTTGGAAAGTTATCTGCTGTCTCTAGCAGTGAAATCCTGACTGATAAGTGAAGAGGCTCATCTGCTGGTAGCAGAGCCTCCAGTTTATCAGCGTCTGACCAGCTCATAAATCAGACTAGTGTCTGTTTTTATTTTGTTTTATCAAAATTTATTTCTATCATTGTAACAGTTAATACTTTAATAAGAGAACTTAGCTGGGAACATTAGGAAGTTAGTTAGAGACATTTTGCAGGCGCTTTTTCCCTTGTCAGTGACAAGGTAAGGTAATCCTATACACAGGCTGCTATTGTGAGATGAGAAACTGGCCTCCTTCACTGCCAGAGACCAGATGCACCTCTCTCTATCCTAATCTGTAAACGACTTAAAGGAGCCTTATCTCGGGGCTCTTCTGCTTCATTTCATGCTTGATTTACTTTAATTTGTCTGATAGGGCACAAGGATTTGGAGACGGCCCATCTTTCTGCAGAAAATGTTCAGATTTTTTTTTCCTTGGCATTGTTGTGTTGGGGGTTTTGACTTTTTTTATGTGGAGGAAATCTTGCTCCAGTGCAGCAAGCTGCTTGAGTGTGTTTAGATTTAAGCTACCCCAGCAGAAAAGAGTTTGTGAAGTGGTATGATTGTGTGATGGGCCACATTTACATTGAAATCACATTATACGATATATCTGGACTCCTGAAGGGAGCAGTGCAGTGGAGCGCTTGTGCCCACAAGATACTTTGAAAGGGCTATATATAGTGGCAACAATTGATACGAGATTTTACAGGAGACTTTATAAATATGTAAATGGGTGTTATCTGATTGGGTTCTTTGGCTACACATCTGTACCTCAAAGGAAGTGGAGCTGTGAGAACTACCAGGAAAACAGTAGTTTGCATTCTAAGTGAGGCTGAGAAATAGAAATGTCTCACAGGTTGACAGCAGGTCAGGGTGGAGGTGCTTTGCATACTTTGGAGGTAAGCCTCTTTGATGTGAAAGCGATCTCTTACTTCCACCAGAAAGGTAGAATTACCACGAACAATTTTCATTTGTTTTATAACATGGCTTAGATCAGGAGCCATTGACCTTTAGCATTCCTTGTTATTTCTTTAAATTGCTTATGTGATATGGCACTGGGGGGAATTGCCTTTACGTTTTTTGCATTTTAAAAAATGTACTTTCAGTGACCCATGGGAGAGAAAATAAAGTCTTTGGTACATTGATCCCTTGATTAGTTATTTCCTAAATGAAAATGGAAATACTATTAAAGCAGTAATAATGCTATGTCTTAATAGTTGAGGAGTCAATAAATGGCTCCCATGTGCTTCATTAAAGTTCTTAATGAAGCCATTTTTGATAGCTGAACTTTACATTATCTCTGCTTTAGTCAGATACTTTTTAGGGGAAAGGAGGCAGTAATTTGATGGAAAATGGTTTTCTTGTTCACTCTAGTAACTATATTACTAAAATTGTGTGTATCATAATATCTGTTTTATAGGGTTATGCAAAACCCATCAATTGTAAATATGGTTATTTGTCGCTGTGCACAGAGAATATGTTTTTTTCTGGCAATTCATGTGTTTTATTTTATGTATTTGTGTTATGGCACAACCATACATTAACAAAACAAAGGACTTTTTTCATCACAGTGTTTCCATATTGCTACTTGCAGAAAATTTTTGTGCAGCCCCACTGCAGCAGGAGCCTCCTCTTTCCTTTACACACTTATTGCAGCAATTCTTGGTCATTTAATTCCTCCCTCCTCCTTGTCCTCGTCCTCGTCCTCCTCCTCCTCCTCCTCCTCGCACTGGATTACCAGCCCTGACTGAACCCTTCATATTTTGACAGGAAGGATTTAGAGTCTCTGAGATGAACACACCATTCGGTGATGATCTAAAAAAGGGTGTGAAAGGCTTGTGGACTCCTCTTGCCTTTCATGAACTCTTCTACAACCAGTAGAGTGGATGCCATGTATGTTCCCTTATACAATGAATATAAGGAAGGAAATCCGAGCTAGGTCTTGCAGTTCTTCCTAACTGCGTCTTCACTGTCGTGAAAGTTGTTTCCCTGGATTGTTTGAGCAATATTATATTTATCATTTTACCACAGGTGAGTATAATACTTACCATACAAGCAAAGAAATCATTAACACATTAACAGCTATACATTTTGTATTATACAGAGCTAACAAAACTCTCTGTTCTCTTTAGTTTTTGAAAGGGATGGTATAAAGACCAGATAGTTTTTGAGTCACAAAAGCATTATATGAAAAATGAGAATACTGACATTATTTGCTCTGTGACACTGGCCTGTTCCCTGATGCCTAAAATTTGACCTTGATTTTTGGATGCCCTATTCTGGGTGTCTAGGACATGGTTTGCACAGGTAAAGGGCTTCACTGGTGAATTAGAAACATGTTGGAAGTCAAGTTCTAAAGTCAAGCCCAATCTGAGCAGCACAAAACTGAGAGACTTACAATTAGGCTTGATATATTGTTTTTACTAACTGTGAAAGAAGGTTAATATTCCCTTGATATCTTAAATAGGAAGAAGTGGTGCTTTATTCACTTTTATGTTTCCAACACTTTGAAATCTTGTGGTAGAAAACATGGTTAATATGTACATTATTAGAACTGGAAATACAGAATATAATCCAGCTTGTGTACATCCTAGCTGACTGTTAGATAAGTAGCTAAATGTTGTAATAAAGGTACTGTATTGAAAAAATGTATGTAAATGTCTATTTTAACAATTGAATTTTAGTAGATACATGCTTTTCCATGACATTTGCTTTGGCTGAAAACATTTACAATACTATAAAAGAAGATTATTTAAACTTCAATTTGTAAAAATATATTTTAATCCAACTAATAATATTTAAGAAATAAGTGAATAGAAATAATAAACAGAAATAAGAAAAGGGTTAAAAAGAAGCTCAGAAAAACTTGAATATCTAGAAGATGAAATTAACTATTAAAAATCAATTTCACAGAACATGGTATTTTTTTTTAATCTTTTAAATAAAATAGACTGTTGAAAATTAATAATAACCTAATATAAATCAAAATTGTCACTAAACTAGTTTTCAGGTTTTTTGTTAATAATACTGTATGGTGCTTCCAATATAATCTCAAGGTCTGAACAAACTGAGTCTGGAAGAGAAGGACAAAAGAGCTGAATATACCTAGTCCACCCTGAGGTAGGTACTGCACATAGAGCTGTTGCATAAAACCATCCTTCTCCATTTAGGAGAAAGAATTACTGACACCATTTTAGAGAGGGGGAGACGGACAACTCCCAGAGGTAAATGCCAGAGTATCAGCTCAATATGTTGCAGGTTACATAACAAAAAAGGGGATATTGGTTCTCTAAGGATTTTTGAAGATATTCTTCATGAACAATTTAAAATGCTGGGTTTGCAGTGCTATCTTGAATGTACTCTTTTCTTCTGAATAATGTTTGTCAGATGCATTCTTAGTTGAAGTCAATGGGAGGACATCTGATCAGTTGGCTTAGTTCCATAGGTTTTATTAATAGGTAAGTATTTATAGAAAATATGTTTAAAATAACAGTAGGACAGAAGGACAGATCTGGCTAACTTGAAAATTCTTTAAAGATACATAAATAATGAATTAAAATTTTCATCAGATGGAAGTAGCTTCAATAGAAAATATTTTTCGAGGCTTTTTCTTTGAATCCCAGCCTCTGTCTCTACAGATATTTATGGTTCAACTAAAACGTTCAGGTAGAGAAATACCTGCCCTCATAAATCATTTGCAGATAATAGTAGTTCAGACGCTCTCTGTCCAAATTGATAATGGATATCTGATTCAAAAGAAATGTCTTGTTTCTTCAAAAGTTCCATGGAGGATGCTGGAAGATGTTAAAGCCAAAAAAAAATAAACCAAAAACCCAATAAACAAACAAAAAAACCCCAACAACAAAAAACCACAAAACACAAACCCCAAACCCAGAGAACCAAAACAACCTTTTTTTTTTTTTTTTTATTTCAGCTTTGCTATTATCTGGTAGGCTAGTTGCAGAAGTTGGCAGTAGGGTGAACCACATGATGATTGTCTGATTTGCGGTTTTATAATTCAGACTGCTTTCAGAAAGTTGAACTTAGCTGTCTATATTGAGAAATCTATGCCAAACTGTGAAATATAAATACATTATAAACAGAACAAAAAACCTAGAAACGTCACCTTATTTGGAGCAGTGTGGAGTCCTCCCACTGCACTGTTTTGGTGTCAGAAACAGAAAATGCACCTGGTTTCTCTTTTCCTTGTATTTATGTACAGATATTTTTTTTTTAGCGCAACTTGCTAAATTAGTTAGAATTTGGTGGGGAATGATGTGGGTTTGTATTTCTTTGAAGTATTTACTCTTGCTGACATCTCTTCCCTTGCTTTTGTACTTGTACTTTTATTCTATGACTCAATGGATGTAAGACTAGCAATGTCATAAATTCAGATGCTTATTTAGCACAGAAGAGATTGAGTTTTGAGGAATTTCTTGCCTTATTGGGATCCGTCTTGTGGAAGAAGCTTGGGCTGAGTTTGAACTTCGTGGGTTCTGTTTTATTTCCTTATTTGCCAATAATTCAGTTTCCAATGTGTCATCCACAACCCCAGAGGCAGTGGTCAGGCAGGGCCATGCACAGATGATTATTTGTGTCTTTTGGGGACTAGAAGAAGGAAGGCTGCTCGGAAGGAGGAGTGGAAACATTGCTTGAACCGTGTGTCACACCTCTGGAGCACAGGTTGGCCCCTGTAGATGACAGTTCCATGGTACATTCTTAGGACATCAAGGACAAGTATAGGATGTGGTCTGATACCTCTAAAGTCCTTTGCGGTATTTGTGAATTCACTCTACAGTCTGTGTGTTAAAATTAGAGTTTAACTTCAGTTATGATTTAGATACAATGCTTACATATTTTGCTTCTTTTGTCCTCCAGAGGCCCAAACCTCTATAGTTTTACACATCTCTCATGCATAACAAATTGAAAGTATGTGTGTTGATTTGCTGGAAATGAGTCATGCACTAAAATCATGCAGATTCCTTTGTATTCTTATAACCACAAAACTGGTATAAGCAGAGATGAAAAAGTAGGTGGAGATGGCCTTGAAAGAGGTGCTCTAAATCTAAACAAGCTGTATGAAATAGCATTGTCACAAGGAAAATTGAAAAATACAAGAAAAACAACTTCATGCTTCAGAAGTTTTTCTGTTGCAGGTAAATGTTGCTGTGTAGTCTAAAGTATGCTGTAATTGCCACTAGTCTCCTGATGAATTCACTTTGTGACATTTTCAGAAATTCCCTTGTCTCTTAGGTGCCTGTGTCCCAAAACATTCTTATCACAGACTTTTAAAACTTTCTGTTGGTCAGTATTTAGGGATTGACTCAGAGAAATTGGACATTTCTTTCATAGCAATGATTATTGCTGAGCAAGATTTTAAGATTATGTAAATCAGCATAACACCTTTTGTCTGCCTTGGCTTTGATCTAGTTAGAACTCTGATTTGTATCAGCTGATGATTTAATTCTGTGCTCACAAAAATATTGGTTAAGAATAAACTTGTTGAACTACAAAGCGGTGGTGTATGGATGAACAGAGCATGACACTGTTCGAAGAGAACAATCATATCCTACACTCTTGAATATTAAAAGGCAATAACGAGATAAATAGCCCTGGGTGTTTCCTGGCAGCATTTTATTCCATTTTATGTCTGAGTAGTTCCTTTCACCTCACTGGACACTTGATTTGTATGAGTGAAAATGAGAAGACCAGTTGTGTCACTAGTGAAAGTGCAGCATTTTGAGTGAATTACAGGAAAGCTATTTTTTTTCCCCATTCTTGTGCTGTTTTATAATGTAAGCAGATTCCTCTACTATAAAGTAATATACGTTTATCAGGCTATCTGTAAAGCACAGTAAAAGTTACTTTTTTTCCCAGGGATTAAATTTTTAATTCTTTTAATGGTGGCTGAGGGCTCTTCCCATTTGGTTAGGTGAATAAATATCAATTGGAACTATTTATAAAATAACGTCTCATCCTCTGCATGAAAGAAGAAAAAGGAATTTGCTTGAAGACAGTCTTGCCAACTTGTTTTCATTTCAGGTGGTATCTTCCAGGTTTTTAGGTCTCATTCTTCACCTCAATATTTGTTTGTTTTTCATAGTAGAAATAGTTTCACCAAGTAATATTATAAACTTTTAAAAATTATAGGGTACTATCTTCTTCAACTATCTTTGCAATTATGATACAGAAATATTGCATCAGCAACTTTCCAAACATAGTATGCAGTGGTGACATGAGTTAATTGAACAGTTAGGAGATAATGCAGTATCATTGACACGATTTACTATGTAATTACCATTGTTTCCAGTGGAGTTATCATGTCGCTACCACCTAATATCATATGTTATTTTGTGATAACTGTGAAATTAACTTATCATCCTGTTTTGAGAGACTCTGTTGTTCTTAGACCAACCACTCTCCACCAAAGTTAAATATAAGAGCTCAATAATAGACTGACCTGCCCACCAGCTTTGGAGTGTGGCAATTAAATCATATATCTTATATTAAAGCTTTGAAAGAATATATTGCTAAATTAATTTCGTTCAGAGTCCTGAATAGCTTAACTTCTAAATACTCTTTCTTGCTGCGAGCATCTGTCCATCTGAATGAATCTGGCAGAGTTTGTACAACATGAGGCGAAATTTTATGTAATTCAGCAAAACATTTGAAAGGTCTTACATTTAACATAAATATTTTTCTAATTTTTTCATTTGTGCAATGATGAACAAAAAACTTTATAT
This sequence comes from Falco naumanni, assembly GCF_017639655.2. Classification (NCBI taxonomy): domain Eukaryota; kingdom Metazoa; phylum Chordata; class Aves; order Falconiformes; family Falconidae; genus Falco; species Falco naumanni. Next base: position 95,829,401 of record NC_054056.1, read on the forward strand.
AGTAATAGCTTACTATATTCACCTTATTAATTTATTTCTTAAGTTTCATTATTTAGTTGTGATCTGAGCTTTTGCATTCATTATTCAGGCAATGATTTGGTTGAAATATCATCTCAGTGAAAGTGTTCAGGATTTTTGTAAAGTTTCCAAAAGAAATAGAAATGTCAGCAAGAACTTCAAGAACTGTGGCTGTCCCTTTTATTTCAAGTAGAAATGAATAAGAAGAAAATAGAAATAGTGTTCTGTTTTGTTTTATTTTGGAGTTTTTTATACAGGTTTCTATACATACCTGTCTCCAGATGAAAAGTTTGATAAATAGTTCAAAATCTATAGCTTTCACTCTCAATTTTTTTCTTGTGCAACTGAAACTTAGGGTGGCAGTTAATTCAGGTTCTGTTGTCTGCTGTGTACTTTGGTAAGTATTTACATAAACCTATATCCTGCTTTTGTGCATCTAAAAAAGATCTTGAAGCAGTCGTTTTTATTATAATTAGGCTTGTCTCTTGCATTTTTCTTAATTTTCTGTTAGAATGAAGTGTGCTACATTTCAATGTAAATTAATAACTTTGCATTTTATTTTCTTATTATTCTCCTTGTTGTTCACATAATATGCCTTTTTCCCCATTGACTCAGCAAATGCATTACCATTAACAGTCAAGACAAACCATTTGACTTGTTAAATACGTTGTATGTAGGAGTAGTAGAATAACCTGAGGGGTCCCATAAATTTGCCTGCCATTTTGGAAACAAGTTTTTTATTTATTTTCATGAAATAAGTTAAATTGGCTGCTTATGTCTGACGCTGACTTTCATACTACAGGACAAATAAAATATGTGAGTACAAATGAGAGGGTTTCCAGAATATTGCAAATTGTTATCTTCTGGTATGGTAGCTTAGTCTCATGGACATTTAATTCTGTTAAAACAGACATTTAATTCTACTAAACAGACATTGGTTATACTAATTAGCACCAGACTTTGACTACAGCTGTTTTCTTTCTTATTCAACATAAATTAAAAGGGTACATTTCTAATTTTCTGTTTATATTGTGGGTTTAGTATATGGATATGGAAGTGGTGTGGAATTTTGTGTATATCTGTGCCCCTACTTGAGGTCCCCGGCACCGAGTGCTCTCTAGTACATAGTTCTGGTGCTCATACACATTTCTATGCTTGAGTATAGGTTTGCTGAATGAGCATTGTGCAGTAAATCAACTGTGCTGTTGTGCTGGAGATTAATACTAAAAAAACCCAAAACATAGAACAAGAATACCTAGGCAAGAGTACTAAATGTCAGGAGAGTCAGTGGCACTTTGTAGCTAGTAAGAGAAAAAATATTTTAGCAGTTTTGCGCTAACATGCTAACCTTTACTTTCCGTGTATATTAGGTAAGAAAAAGCTTTGAGGAGACTGTAGTGCCTTTCTTCCAAAGTGCAGGATTTTCTCTCCACATCAGTTTTAGATGGTATCTGTGATCAAAGGGACATATACTGTTCATATGCTTCCTCTGTACTTCAGAACGAGGGGTGACCTGGAGGGTGTATAAGTGCCCTTGTGTGGTTGCCTGGAAACTTTGGCCCACACAAGTGTCAACTTTCTTTCATGGTTATAAAGGAAGACTGAGCCTCACAGAGAGCTTTAGTCTTAGAGAAAAAAGGTCCTTGTGTGTTTTAAAACAAGTGTCTCACCAGGAGATAATGGTAGAGCAGTGGGTTATAAATGATGTATTTTGTTCACTTCGCCTTGATAATGGCACAAGGGAAAAAAAGTTCATCGCTCTCTTATCAAAATACTGTGACATTTCTCCTTCAACTCTAAAATTTCCTATCACATTCCTCTGCTGCAACAGCAACTAAATTTACTCGATTGTAGAGAGTACATAATCTCTCATCAAAAGGTCTCTTCTTTTATTCCTGCTTTTCTCCCTACTTATACTTCTGGAGAAGCACCAAGGTTGCTAAAATCACTGTTTTTACAATGAAGTAAATTTGCTTTTAAGGGGTTTATACATTAGCTAGTAACTACTGTGCTGTGCCATGCAGGCTCTTTTTCTATCTTGACCAAAGGCTGTTTTCTGTTGTCATGTCTTTTTACACTGAACACATTCGCTCTCGATGATGTATTTTTAAGAAGGAAAATCACAAATGAAGGTGACTACTGAACACCAAAAACACTGAAAAAGAGCTTCTCTCTAGTGATGACTTATTTTCTGTAAGTACAGATTGCTGTTTGATACAAGAAGTGGCATTTTTTGTTCCTGCAAACAAGTATCTTTCTGTAGCATTTCCAGCTTACAAAAGTGCAGAGCTGTATGGTCTTCTCAGGGAAATGTGTCCACTTAAATTTTGGGCTGCCATCTGCCCAAAGTATGGCTCTCAAATTGCACATCTCATCGAGGAAAGGTTGCCATTCCCTCAGATACGAACGGCCATGCAAACACAGTCACGCTGTTCGGGGCCCGTCTCCTAAACGCCTGTTCAAAGCTGGCTGAAGTAAATGGGAAGTGACACCAGTGAGTTCCGGATAAGTTACACCTTTGTCCAATACAGAGGAGCACTATACTGCTGCATGTAGCAGACTGTATTTTATCTGCAGAGGTTGGTGTGAAACAAAGGTACAATCACTTATAAAACTATGGAAAACTATTATCACAAGGGAATTTTCTGTTTCCATGACTGTAGTGGCAAACATGGTAAAATAAATTATGTAAATCCAAAGTGTGTGGACATTTACATTTTGAGAGTTGTCAGTATAATGATACTCAGGGTACTGAAAAATCAGTAATGAAATTTGCAGCTTTGTAAACTGGATTCCTATAGTGAAAGATCAGCCACGCAGCTTTTGCCCAACACTTTGCCCATGTCGGTTTCTAATGTGGCTCTATCAAAGAATTATTATAGAACTACACCATATTTCTATAAGTAACCAAAATGTTAACAAAAGTAAATAATATTGTTAAAACGCAGAGGTAAATCTCAAGATGGAAACACATCTAAAATAAAAAAAAAACAGCTTAGTGTGCATGTTGGGGGTAGCCTGGAGTCAAGACTGCAGACACAAAAATATTTTGTTTCTTCCAACAGAGCAAACATCGAAGAACAGTTATAATGCTAATATAATGATTGACTCCTTACAATGGATCCTACTCAGAGTTATAGTGTTCTCAGAATTAATCTCCAGAGACATCTAGAGGATATGTGACATTCCCTGCGGAACTTTGAGCTGTGTACTTCAATAATAAGCTTCTAATAATAATTTTTTAAAAAACAACCCACATTAATTATGTGAAACTGCCCCAATACCAAATGACAATGTGGATAAACCCCCTATATATGTGTAACTGTGTTCTGTGCCTGGCATGCAAACGTTCTGTTTCAACCAACTGTGACTTTTTTTATATTTTTGAGATTTTACTACTGACTGGATCATCCTTTGGGAGAAATTCCAAGTGGAGTAATACATGGAAACCAATGATATATATGATGACTGGGGGTGAAATTGCGGATAAGTGAAAGTTCATTTGATGTTGCATACTTCTCTTTCATAGTTGTACGGTAATCTGCTGGAAGATATATTGTCTTTAATCATAGTCCTTTGAAACACAAGCTTATGGATGGACTGTTTGTGAAGTGTGTGACACTGTTTTCATATTTTTCAAGAGAAGGCATAACCATCTGTTGCATTTCAGAAACTGCAAAGTATATTTTAATGCAAACAGCACTTTTCTTAACGATACAACTCAAGAAAAGCTTTTGGTTCAAAATTTTACATTTTTATTAGTTGAAACTGTGAGATGGCATAGTAATTGAATTTTTATTTGCATTGGAATGGTCAGTGAAAACGGTCGGTGTACCCACGAAATCTCCCATCCCTTTGCACAAATAGTCTTTGTTTCATGAGACTAGGGTCAGTGGTGCAGTGCATTCACATATTAATCAATAAATTATGCTTTAAATATTAATCTGTAAATGTACACTGAGATCAGCCAGGAATTTTGTACACACGGCATCATGCTAAGTTAAAGTAAAATTACCAATGAGGAAAAAACGCTGGCCATAACAGTACTTGTTTACCTACAGTCCTACGATATGGCACAAAAATCTGCAAGTCATTTTTCACTTGAAAAACCATCAAAATATATATATATCTTGAAATGAATTTACACTTCCTGCAAATTGGGCAAAGTAATTTAACCAATACAGTTTCAATATTTGATTCCCATCTCCAGGCTAGATAGTATGAGGTGCTGGGGAATGAGGGGGGAATCCAAAATAATCACATTCTGGCATAATAAACATGTGAGCCTGAAATGCATAAACTGGCATTGTACTTTCTGAAGACATGTTGTAAGTGGCAAAATGGGAAAATTTTAGCATCAAAATTAAGAGACTGTGGTAGATGTAGCAACCTCTTATTCTCACCATGTGACATTTCCTGATTGTACACAAGTTACTTGAGAGATCTTTGATTTCAGTTGCCAAAATTGAAACAAGGACTAAATCTAAGTAAACTCACATTTCGGACAACTCAGCGGTCTTAAACATGGTTCAAGGAAGGCTTTGGCAAGCACCCTGTATTTCTAATACAATAGACAGTATATTGGAGTAGCTTCGGCTTAGTGTGCCAAGTGCCTAGATGAATGAGAAAAGAAAAGCAGATGTCACCATGAGTCAAGAGGTACATTTGCACCTTTGCATGAAGAGATATGCCTACAAAGAGCAGACATAGATTGATCACTATGTTGTTTGACTGCATTTGGTGATGTTATGTATTTCACGTGGTTGAGACCCAGAAAAAGAATAATCTACAGGACAGTCTGACCTGGGTCTGGTCAACCCACCACCCGTTCTTACCGGGGTAGCTGTGAATGATACACATTTACTTGGCAATGTGAGCTGTAGGAAACACCATGCCAATCTTTTGAAAACTACAAAGCCTCCTTGTTTTCCTGGGGGGCTCAACACAAAGTGGTAACTTAAAGGTAGAATTTGCTTTACTATTTGTCCTGAGAATATGAAAAGCACGAGCTCTTTGTAAAATACTTTTTGGTTTTCATTCCAAGGGTGTGAATAGCTGCCTTGGTGTGTTTTACAAAAATTGTTGGTTTAGGGCTTATATTAATTTATATTCAGTAGTGTATAAAAGTAATATAATGGCTACAGACTGTACTAGGGACACTTTAATGACAATGAGATGAAAGGAAGGAAGATGACAAATCTTGTAGGACAAAAAATTATATTTTTTTTTCTGAGAGCACTATAAAAATTATGAGTGAATATTAAGAAATACAGATGATTTAGATTTAGATCTACAATCTTTATATTTTAGTCAAATATCGCTCAACTGTTACCCAAAACTTTTTTCTCCAGACACATCCAGTTTAACTACTTGGACATGAATGCTGCCAGACAGTCAAAACATATTGTGGTGCTGTACATACACAGCAGTCTCTAAATTATAGTTTATTAAAGTTATTAGAGGCAAGCAAGTTGGATATTGCCAGAATTGACTGACATCTTGAAGACTGGGATGAAGTGCATATGAATGAAAAAGTTGGAAGTCATTCCATACGTGTTTGGGACATGCAAAGATACACAGAAGGGCTAACTGTAAAAAGGAAAATGAATTTCTACTTGGGAAAAACATAAAATCATCTAGAGAATTTTGAGAACATTTATGTTGAAGAGAACAAATTAAACGTATTTGTTATGGATTTTGAGATGATTGAGTCAAGATGCTTGTGGCTACCTGAGCTGGGTACAATTTTATTAGAATTTTTAGAACTATTTGCTTTTGAATGGTTTTACTTTCTGAATTCCATTTTGCTTACACATTTCAGTGTGAAACAACAAGACATTTGATAAAAGTAACAAAAAAAAAAAAAAAAAAAAAAAAAGATAATTTCTAAAGGATTTCCATGCAGTACACAGTGTGTTGACAAAGTACTTAGTGGCAAGGTCTGTAGTACTCTATGGTTAGTTCCAGTAACATGGAATTTTAGGATTCTCTGACACTGTTTTTGCAGAAATCAAGAGAAATATCTGAGGAGGTGAGACTGAAGGTGAATGAGAAGAAAGAAGAAAACTGAAAGACTTTTTCAAAAAGCAATGATGCTCTGTGTAGTGGGAACACATTTTTTGGTTTATTGTGTAAACAGAAGTTTTGTACTTGTAACTATAAGGAGGTTTGATAGCAAGAGTTGTGTTAGGCTGATAGAACAAATACCATCAGACAAGGTAAAAAGAGAAGGCATCATTGAAGGAGGTGGAGACACATACTGCTCATATTCCTGGGTCGCCTGTGTGTACTCACTCTTTTGCACCCACACACTCCTAGGGAAGAGGAGGGGAACAGTTACAGGGACCGAGTAAGTCGCTTCTTTTTTTTTCTTCTACACTTTCATTTATATGTAATACACGAATATGGAGCTAAGGCAGGGGTAAATAGCCCATATAACCCTTCTCCTCACTACCCTTCTGGCCCACCTTCTCCCAATTATTTTTCAAGTAGATAATCTGATTTACAACATAATTATGTTCTCTAATTAATAATGCACAGTACAGGATCAAAAAAAATCACTTAGTATGGAAAAATTATGGTTTAGAATTAAGGGTTTGGATATGTGAACATGCTATTGTGGGTTAGCAAGTTCCATACATTGTCTAACTGCTGTTAGTAACTGTCCATTAGTGTGCTTTAGATCATGACTTCAGAATGATTTGACTCAGTCCTTTGACCAGCACTCATTTAGCCAGCCTCTGATTTCCCTTCTACAACTTACCCAGCATACATCTACATTTAGTGCCTTTAGCAAAGAGATTTAAAGCCTCAAAAATGTAATTATGTACAAGAGGCGTGCAGGGTGGGTGAGATAAAATAATTGGTAGCAACTTTTCTCCATTGGTAAGCGAAGGCCAACACAGCAGTTTAAACCCCAGAGCCCTCAGGCAGACCCCCAGAAAATGTTCTGTTATTAGCAATGTCTTTTGGTAGGTGAGTTGTATAAATGAACTCCTGGATGATCTTTTCTTGGTGTAACTGCTGTGAACGTAAACATGTGTGAAAGGAGAGAAAGCAATAATATAAAAAACATAATGACTGGAATTTGTGGTAATTTCTTCTTTTTAAAAAAAATCTACACGTTGAATGCTAGTTTCCTGCAAGGTAAAGTGGATCACGGGAAATACATTCTTGATGATGTTATTGTAAATCGTTTGCAGGTGAGAGATGTTTTGTAGTATTACTTGTGCAGAGTCCTACATGAGATAAAAAGACCAAATGGGAATTTCACTTGAAGGAGCATTGCACATCAGATACTCTTCTGTCGGGGGCTGCCAGTAGCGCAGCAGAAATGCCAAAATGAGAGGTATTAGGTAGAAAACTCACAGCAGCCTGCATTTCTGGAACTGGACTACATGAATCAGGTAATCATTTGTATATATGTCTATGTACAGTGCCAGCATTGTGGTGTTGAATATAGGTGACACAACCTTCTTACAGATGGGAATTGATCTTTTTCCCTTGTTCTGTTTCACAGACCTAGTGCAAGAGAAGAGGCAAGCCTGCAAAAGCAGGCACTGAAGATTTTCAGGTATGTGATGTCAAATACCTGAATCACAAGACCATCGTTGTAACAGGCGTACTTCAAATGTGCTGTCTCTAGGATTCCATCGCCATTAGTATTGTTCTCCATTATAAACAGATTTTTATTCTTTTCTTTATTTGTCTCTTCAACTTCTGCAAACATTTTACGATTTTCTCCTGTAAAAATGAACACCAAAAAAAAGTGGAACAAGGAGACAAGGACAACTGTGAGGAGTTACCCTCAGCTTGTTCATTGTACATGCTTTGGAATCATTAAAGGACTATGATACAGCAACGGGCAGATTATGACTTCTCGTAGCTTCAAACAGGTAGTGCCAGGAAAGTGAACAGAGACATGATATACTGACTCTAATTTATCATACTCTTCCTCTGCCTAGGAAGCCTGAAACAGTGAAGTGTTCAGGTTCAAATACTGATCAAATTCACTGTTTCTAGAGTGTGGATTTCAGGTTTAGTGGAATGGAGTAAAAATGAAAGAGGTGTTAAACTGTCAGTTAACTGCTAAGCTGTTGGAATTCCCATTTCCTGGAGAAAAAAAAACAAAACAAAACAACCACTTTTCTGCATGTAAAAACAGACTCCAGAAAATTTGGGTAAAAAAAAGCTGCAATGGAATTCTAATTTAGACAAATATTTTGTAGTTATGAAGTCATTCCGGTGATCTAAAACCCAAAATGTAGGTTTGAAATGTTCAGGTTTTTTTAACATGCCCTCACTTCCAAAACAAATCTCTCAGTTGAAACTGAACTTTAAACAGGCCCATTGATATCTTCCACCTCTTCCATCCCACAATCATGCTGTGTGAGTGGTTCTCACTGTAAGGGTTGAAATGTTCTGATGTAGTGAATTTTGTGTGTGTGTTTGAAAATACCATTGAATTCCTCTGTATTTTTTTCCAGAGTCTGCAATTTATCACCCTAACATATTCCAGAGCAAATCACTGCAGTTTCACATTCATCATGCCTTTCTTTTTTTTAAAGGAAGAACAGTAACTCTAAAAAATTATTTTGAATATTCAAAAATACCTTTGAAAGTGTGTTTGTGCAAAGAAGGATGTAACTAGAGAGAGTAATTTCAGACACCACAATTTCAGTGGAAATTGAAACACTGCTGAGAGAAGGTGAAGTGGTGATGGGGTGAGCATTCTTTAGAAATACTGCAAAATTACACTGAACCATAATGTTAAACATGCAGGGCCTAACTGAAACCTGCTGAGGTCAATTAAAATCTTGATATTAATTTTCATAGGTTTCAGATTAACCTCATCTTTATTTTGTGGAATTATATTATGATTATTTTTTTTTTTTTTTTATCCTCAGGCTTACATGCTTCTGTCTTCTCACTTGTTAAGTCTCCTTATAATGGTGGTTTTAATTTGGTGTTCAAGTTGTATTCCTCCCTGTGAGGAATACATTTATAATACAAATAGAAGCTAGGAAATGGTTACCTGAAAGTGGTGTTCCCATATGCAAAATGTTCTTTACAAAATGTCAAGTTTTGTCTGATGGAAATATTTGATAAGTTGACTCTAAATTATTTAAATAAACATCCTTTATTAAGTAAAATTGAAAAAGTGTTGGTGTGATAGTCTGTAATCGTTGGCTCAAATTGCCCATCCTTGTGATCTTTTTTCTGTTCTGTCCACTATTGTTGGTAATCTTGAAAAACTCTGGATCTGCACTTCTGGATGAGAGACTATTTTAGGCTGTGTCTCTAAGGAAATACTAGCCTTATCTGCGGCACATCATTACAATGCATTAATTTTATCTTCGCTATGCAAAGGTACAGGTTTAATATTACATCAAATGACTGTGACTACATTGCAGCAGTGGTGCAGCTGTATCTGTAAAGCTACGTGGTCCCAAAATCTTGGGAAACTAATTTTCTGTGTTTCCCCACGAATCCACAAAGTAATGAAACGTATCACTCTAAGGATAACTTATGTGTATGTTTGTGGGGTTTTTTTTTTCTCATAACTGGCAAGATAGCTCTGAATCAAATGAATAAATCAAGACTGTATTTAGCCCTCAAATTTCATGTGCTTATATGTCTGTAGCTGATGAAGAGCAGCATGCCAAGAAGCAGAATTCTCACTGTGCCATCTCCCAGATGATGCAGTCTGTATCCCTTGAACACTAAAAGGAAAATCACAATGAACCAATAACCCTTACAAGCCCTGTCTATACAGGTTGGTATTAATATGTCAGGAAAACCTGTGCCAAAAGAATGCTGTGGTATGGTATTGTTAAAATAGGAGTAAAGAAAGGTATGTGAGAAAGCCATAAACAAAAGGGGAACCTTTATATTAGCTTCTCCAGTTGGAACTGGCCAGCTGCCCTGGGGGCTAATTTAGACAATTTGGAATAGCTAATTCAAAATGTTTGAAATAATGTCACTGAGCATTGTCTGCTAGTAGCATTTCAATATTGTTCTATACAAGTAATCATCTGTTTAATCAGATTACAGAAAAAAATATCAAATGCCCTTCTACCTGTGTCCAGAGCAGTTTTTGTAACCCATTCTTATGTGCATCTTGCTCGTCATTCAGATTGCCATGTTACTTTGTAACCATGGAGAAGCAGGGAGGGATGCCTGTTGGTCGAATTTAGATTTCTCCGGCTGAGTGCAAACCAATTTTTGAGAAAAATGAGAAAACATTTCTTAATGTAAATTGTACTGTCACTCCCTTATATTATCAGTGCAAAATGGATTTCTTTCCAGATCATCTGAACTGTGTAATTAGCATATTGTTAAAGCATAGGTTTGAAAGTTCAAAATTGTATACATTTTTAGTGACTAAAGATAAATACAATTACATCAAAGCAACTAATAATTGGTCAGATAATAAAAGTTAAATTTTTTGGATAGAACTGTGGCATTTTCTAACAACTTTACCACTATTTTCTCTTAAAATCATTCTTTCCACTTTTTAAAAAAGATCTACCTGTGTTTTGAATAGGAATGATGGAAGGGAAATGTGACTAACCACTGCTCCTAAAATGTTATAGCCCTTCCAAATGGGATAAGTCATTTTTAGAAGGGGACAGCCTTTTGAGTCAATCATCATCAACTCCAGACAAAGCATATGTGATTTTGGTACTGTGCTCCCTTTTAACTTCATGAAGAATCTATTTAAACATTATTTTCTTACTCATATTCTCCCACTGTTTTGGTTTACAAGGGTAGGGGCTGATTTGACATAAATCATCTGGCAATCACAATTTTCTTACCGTTGCTATTTTGTGAATGGTTTGTATACTTTAGACTTCAGAATTATCCATATGCTATACTGCTCAATAACATTTAAAAAACCCAATATGGTTGCTGGTTTTAATTCATTTATCTTGCCTGTGTATTTAGAGCATGTATAAAATGTAACTTCTCCATCATGTCACAAAAAGTTATTGCACTCTTGGGTTCATGAATTCAAGAAACATGACATAATAGACTGGCAAATATGGCCTTGTGTCTTCTGATGATGATCCAAATCCACCCACTTATCTTGATCTGCCTATATTGTTAACAACATGGGATGTCACACAACAAATTTTTCATTTTAACTGTTCTTTATGTACAGTGCAGTGTGGAATTTACTTTTTATTGCCTTTCGGAGGGAAGTATCATACCTCTCCGTGAAATAATGGTTTTGTCAGACACTGGTATCTTTATTGTGTAGTGCTTTTAAATTCTACACTATTTATACCAAGCTTTCTTGGTGGAGGACAGGTGAGATGTGATACCCCTGTTTCTCCATGAGAATACTTAAAGCTTTGTGGATGCAGAAGTGTATTGTTGATATGATAATTGTGAGATCTGTGTTGTAGGTTTCAAACAGCATTATTTTGTTATTCCAAGTGCTCTCTGAAAGTACAAAATATAAACAGTGGCTAGAAATGACTGAAAAACCTTCTACTCACAATCCTCACAGTCTTGCGTGCTTCTTCCTACTGTAATTATACACGTTACAAAGTGTAGACATTGATTTGCAGTTAGAGGTTTATTACATTTGTTCATGACGGGGAGGAACAGCGGTAATTTTGTGGCATGCACTGCCAATATTTAGTTGTCGGGAGGTTTCTAAATGGACGGTTGTGAAAAAAAGTCAAAGAATGATGCGTGATTGTAAAACTCTTGGGATCAAAGAAGAATATAAAAATAGGAGACACATTTGTCCTGGAATGACACTGAAGGGCAATCTGTCACTCAAATTGAAATAATTTTAATTGGTCTAAATATTTCTAGTAAGATGACAGTAAATTAGAAAAGGAGATCTTTATACACTTCAGTAGCAGGTAAGAAGGATGTTGTGGAGTGAGTAATTTGCTTTCTTTGTTATACGTAATATTTTGGAACAGTTGAACTCAGTATTTCAAAGGGTATAATTTGCTATGTTGTGAGTGTAACTAAGAGAGAAAAAGCAGTATGTACATTTTACCTACATAACTTTATCATAATTATTTCAAAAGTAAAAATATGCAGTGGTTGATTTCAGATAAATTCCAAAATTAAATTAAAGCAAAGACCTCAAACTTCAAATGCTGTATATGAAAACGTCCTCTCTTTCTTTCTCTCTGGCTGTCATCACTTTATTCAGAGGATACGGGGACTGAGCTTTGTTTAACTATTCTAAAAGATGATACGGAGTACATATCAAAAACATAATAAAAGCCCCCTTGCAAGCCTACTTGCCAGAGACAAAAGAGATGCAGCATATTTGAAAAGGGCATCCCTTTCAGAGTGCAAAGATATATTATTTTTTGCTGTGTGTATTACAGTATCACCTAGAAGCTGTTGGTTTCTATTGACACAGAGTTCCCTTTGTCCTGCATACTATACTTTATAGATAAAAATGTGTGTGTATACGTACGTATCTATCTATCTATAATGTATCTCTCTGTATCTGGTTTACATTTTTATATATATATCTGTACATGCAAACACAATTACAGTTCCCACTCTGGATTGCTTGCTATCTAAAAAGGCAGGTCAATAAAAGGTGAGAGAAAGGCAGTATTATTACTTCCAGAGTTACAGAGAGATTGTGAGTGATTTTGCATGTCCCAGAGGAGTTAGGCTTAGATCCAGTTCACCAAGCCCAGATCTTTCAAGATCATGACTAAAATGTTTACTGCAAGACTGACCTTCTCTAAAATGCATATGTATCTCCTTTATTTGATAGTTTCTCGGAACTGTTTATTGTGATATGCGTTAAGTACTACATGGTAGCTAACAAAAGTTTGAGTTACCTGTTTACAGGAGTGTCTTTGGTACTACCTTTTGAGTGTTTGTCTGTCTCTCCTTTTAGAAAGTAGTTTCCAGTATTTTTTGTTGGCCACCAAAAGTAGAAAACAGAATAAGGATATAGAAACTACTTAAATGTATTATGGCCATATTTGGCATGGTGGAAGACTTTGTTTGTATTCATACATGTATTCTCACATATGTCTAAATTAAGGTGGTAATGGTACAACCCAGCCATAGCTGAGACCTTTTTTCTATGAGATTATCTTACTGATTTATTTACTAGCATATTTATACTTACTTACAAAAAATGTGAAAATATGTAAAACTTGTATGGAGTACAGTATGACATTTTTCTTCAAGCATTATTAAGACTTTCTTCTTTATTCATTTTAAGTCAATATGAAGTTTACAAACATGGAATTTCCTTTTATTTCATTATGACCTTAATGCTTCTATCATAATTTGAAAGGCTACATTACTCTTAGTCTACATGCTTTTTAGTTTTAGCTTTATGAGAGTGAAGTACTGTATCAGATCTACTGATACAGAGAGCCACACCATCAGTTCCCACAAATCTCCTCTGATACCATCTAGAGAACACTTGGATCTGTCTTGGGAACCTGAGTTGTTCACAGTCCAGTCTTCATTTAATCTTTCTGCTGGGACATATTCTTAGTTTATTTCAATTTTATTATGTTTTATATAATACTGACAGTGTTCTTCATACTTTTAGGAATAGGTGAAGCATGATCCCTGCCTTCCTGATGGCTGCAGTCTGATTCAGGGGCAATACCGCAAGGCTTGGTAGCATTACTTTGTTTGAGTAGAAATTTCAAATCCAATACCTGTCTAAAAAAAGATTTGAGAAGAGAAAAATATGCATTTATTTGAACAAAGGCAACTGATTAAAAAGCAAAAATAATCTTTTTACTCAATTTTATTAAGGTTCTGCTCATGATAAAAAGTTTGGACTTTTTATTTCCAGATGAGAACTGCTCCCTGGCTGTTACTTCATCACTTAGCTTTGACATGCTGTATGATTCTCCTCATGGATATTACTTTCACACCTGGGTACCAGTGTTGTTGTAGAAGTCATTCAGTTAGTAGTTCTCCTGACTCCTGGTGGTGGGAGCTTAGCAGTAGGTCATTGCAGAGGCTCTGTGGACTGGAGGATAAAATCCTTTGTATTATCTATTGGTTGTTTCAAGTGTACAGTTTGCAGAAGTCCAAGGCCAAGAAATAATAACAATAAGCATGTGCAGTAAGAAAGATGGTAGTAACACAACTACGGCTAAACCTGCCCAGTGTGTTGGGGATGTCCACACTGAGTCATAAACAGGTTTTGGGTAGAATAAATTAATCTTCTTTTTGAAGTGTTGTGCTTCTGAGATGAGTCAAAAGAATAAAAATTAGACTCAGGATGGAATCTGATAACTTAGACAAGATATAGATGTCAGTGAAAAAACCCATCAGCTTCTGAATTGCATTTGATGAGGGTATGAAAACCTTCTGGGCATTTAAAGGGGTAGATTAGGCTTGGCTGAAAGGTGTTCTATGATCAACAGGGGAAAGACAGAAAGCTAGAAACCATTTGTGTGAAGGAAAACATATGTGCTTTATGCCTTTTGTGTTTCTGACATTTAGTTCTAGATGTTGTTGGAGGCTGTCACTGGGAACTTGGTTATGACCCAGTAGTTGCCTTTGAGGAGGAGCAACAAGGCCACAGAAGGCAACAGGGAGAGTGGGGGTGGCAGATGGACTGGACAAGGAAGCAGTGTCCAGGGGACAGGAGACGGGATAGAAAGTCGGCTTTTATGCTGAGGCCCTAGAATCTGCAAAAGAGTGGTCCAAGGCTCAAATGGGCTGCAAGGAGGTTCAAGCTTTTTCTAATGTTGGAAGGCTTGATTTTGAAACTGCTAACTATACCACTGGGTATGTAAAAGTAGGATTTGTTTTTCTAGGGTTTTTTTATCCTTTGAAGTTAATGCATTATGTATCTTGTTAATGTACTTTGTTAGCTTAGATGAAAACATATGGGGAAAAAACCTGGTAGGATAAAACTTCCCTTCTCCAAGAGTCCTTGTACAGCAAATTGTGCCTATCAGAGAGATTATGTTAAGGTGAAAAATACCTATGTACATCTAATAGTCATGGCTAAAATATAAATTTTCTTTTTGCATTGGTGCATGTGATATTTTTTATTGGAGAGGAAGAGAAGGAGCAGATATTTTTAGGAGAGTTTTAATGCTATTGTTCTTAATTTTTAAACTGCCGATTTTATTAGCAGGAGAATGAAAATGTCAACCTGCAGCCTTTTCAATATGATGTTTTTCTATGAACTTCACCGTTTTAACTCTGTATTGTTAATAGTCAATAACAGGCTATACTTCTTATAGTCTTGTAGTACATTACCATTGCAGGATAATAAGAAGCTGTTATAAATTGACATTAGTATTTTTTAAACATCATAGTATAGGGGCAGTTTTAATGCTTCAGAGCCAAGATAATTCTGTAACCCAGATGTTTTCTGAGTTATAATTCTTTTGATCTCTCTTGACACTGCCTATTTAATGGCTGTGCCTTGCCAGAAATACTTTCCTACTTCTTCAAAATAACCTTTTTGTATGTATTGTGTGAAGTTTTCAGGAGCAGTGATTACAACTGTTAAGAGAAAGTTAGAGCTTCTGTTGCCAACAGTGACTCAATCTGAGACCCTAGGTTTCTTATGAAATTTCCATTAAAGCCATTGAGGATGTGGACTTCTTAGTCATTGTTTACAAAGGTAAAGTCGAGGCTGTGAAGAGGCAGTCTTGGGAGGTTATTGTCTAGGAGAAAGGCTGTCTATGTCCTCATGCCACAGAACAGAACAGCCCCCATGGTTCTTCCTCAGGCTCCCCAGTCACCGTATCTGTCCAAGTAGCAATGGGGTGCTCAAAGCCTGTGCTTGTAAAGGGGAAGGTGGTAAGGCAAAACAATTTGGGATATGCTTTACACGTGATGTCCCTGGGACTTACTCATACAAAGGTCAAGATCATTCCTGTACAGAAGGCTGCCACAAGGCAAATACTACTTAAGCCTTACATGTATGCCTCAGAGTAGGATTTAGGTAGTGCACAGGACTTGTGTTCAATCTGTCTTCAAGGGCTTATTTCACTCAAAGTTATAAGTCTGCCTTCTAAATGGGCATCACTTTATAACTGCTTCAAAGTCTTGGTTATGCTAAGATATAGCTGCATGTGAAAGCAGTGTGATAGTCCAGACTGAGGCAATGAAGGAGTGAGTGAGGGCACTCTGGTCCATGTCCAAAACCAGCAGTCAATTCCTGTCTGGAAACAGCATTAAAAAGCTGTGTTGGTCATTGCTGGTACTTGGTCATAGAAGGCGTTGATAAGCACATAACTCATGAGTGCTGGAGCAGTGCAGAGCCATGTGTCTGTTATGCATGGCCATCCCCAGCAAGTGCAAAAAAATGATTAATTTGAATCTAGATATTGTACATTATAGTTATACTACATTTATCTCTATTTATAATAATGTTACTTTTCATATAAATTATAATTATAATGGATGGAGCCATATATTGCAAGCATGCACTGGAGCATGGCATTCAGTCTCCCTTTGTCCCAGTGCCCCTCTCGCCTCCCTAATCTCAACAGTAACTAGATCTTTTGGATGGTCACACTAAATACTGTTAAATTTGAGTCTTTGCGGAGATTTTTGTCTTTTTCTTGGTACTCTCCTTCTTTCAGAAATTTGTTACGAACACTGAAAGGAAATAGGAAAGTCATGTTAAAGCATCTGCTTCTTTTGCAAGACATTTGGGCAGTTTGGCTCATATACTCTGAGCTAGAAATTGGTATCTAAGCAGTGGTTTCATAGCTCTGAGCATGCATATCTGATAGAAAGCAAATAACTTCATCTGCTGTTACACAAATGAGGGATGAAAATAGATCCTTCTATCTCTAAGCATAAGTACTGTAAACTGAGAAGACACCACAGATACAGTCACAGATGATCTCACTGCTCTTGCTTTTAAAAAGAATACTTTTCAAAACATTTTTGTTCATTTAATAAATTTCATGACGTCAATATTAATGCAGCAGTCTTCATATTAAGTTAACTTTAGTAGCTTTCTGCATTCACTAACAACACAGGCTACCTACCCTGATATTTTTCACTTTTTCCAAGTAAAAAAGAAGTCCAACAATATTGGGTAAACATACAAATGTCTATTAATTATTTTATTTAATTTTTATTTTATATATTTATAAAAATTAATTTAATGCAAATAATATTGTAAAAATGAAAATGTTAACATCTTTCAGCTGAAAGGATTCAGAAAAGTCCTAAGGAAACATTGGTGTAGGTGATGGTGAAGTGTTGAATTTTCTTCCCGCAGAATAACATCTATCTTAGAAAAGGCTTCAGTATGAGTAACATAAGCTGTATTTTCAATTGTGTCCACTTTCTATTGCTTTATATACAATGCTCCATATATCTATAACTGTATTTGAGCTATATGAAGCAACGAAAAAAACAGACAGACTCAGGACTGAGATGTCTTCGCATATATCAGGGGAGAATCTGCACACAAAGAGACATTTATCAGGGGTGACTGTTCCTCTGCTGAGGAAAGGAGCATACCCAAGAGTCCAGAAACAGATGATGATCTTATCAAGAAAGCCCTCTTTAGTAATATCATCAGCCTGCGCTTGCCAAGTCTGGCATTTCTGTATCATGCGTATTTGTGATGGAGGGAGCAAAGCTGTGCAAACTACATGTAGCTGGGATAAAGAACGTACTCAACCCACTGGGTCTGCACAGTGTTATAATATAATTGGGAATCATTTTTGCCAGTATGGAGTGGCCATGTGAGAATGGAGTTTACAGTATTCCTCTCACAGAAAACTGCAGGGAAAGCTCTTCAGCTGTACTGGTTGCCTTTGGGGATTTTTTCTGTCTTTCTGCAAATATTTCTACTTCAGCTTTACCTCAACACATACAGGGAGGAACAAACCTCTTGAACTGTGCATCCAAATGTGAAGATGGAAAATTACAAAGAAAAACAAAAATAATATATTTTTTTAATTGTATGAGATTTAGAATTTGAAAATAGGTGTAGATTGTTCTTGTAGTGAGTAGACTGAAAAGTAAAGATAGTTTCTTCTAATTTCATCACAGAATCAGGATTGGGCCATGATGACTGGGTTTATTTTGCCTGTGTCTGTAGACTAGATGCTGATTTGAACAGAGTATTTTTCATAGTATATGGAACTTGTCTTTGGAGCAAGTGAACAAATCTTTAGCATTTCTTAGCATATCTTGAGTAAATATCTTGTTCTTTCTACTTCTATCTCTTTCATTTTATTCTTTGAGCACATTTCTGTAAAGTTCAAAAAAGCAATCCAAATACAGAAGTCTATACAGCAGTATGAGTCTGTTCTACTAAAAAGCTAATGAAACTCTAGCAGCAGTGTTCATTATGTACTCCTTCATTCCTGACTTCCAAGAAAAAAACAGTACTTTTTGTAATAGTTCAGCTTAAACCTTAAAAATTATTTTGATATCATACTTGACGGACAATTATTGTGTAGTTTTCCATGAGCTGTATCTTTAGTAGTTACTCAATTTATGTGCTTTTTAACTTTTATTTAATTAATCACTTTCCATCCCAGCCTCCCCAAAACGTAGAAGTTGCATTGTCATTTCAAATTGATGAAGATGTGTTCACCACTGTAGGCCTGCGCTTTTCTAATCTGGGATGGCATCTTGTGTTCCTACCAAATTCTGTATATTACAGGAATGTGAGGCACTATAGGAATGTAATTATTTTTTCCTTTGTATTCATTGTATAGAACCAAATGAAGACTTAACAAATAGAGCACAAATATAAATTTTTGAAGAGTCAGTGCATACAGTTCTTTTGAAACTACGGTCTCTGAAAACTGCTTGTGTTGTGTGACATAGTGCACCTCCACATCACTGAAGTTGGCTCTGCTTTGCAGTTGGGAGTATAGAACAGCTTATATACCTAAGGTCACATCGACCAGGCAGTAGTACTATGTCAGTGTAGTGGTCATAGCCAGAGCCCAGTGTAAATTTTAATAACTAGCAATGAAACTTCTGCTCAGAAAAGTTTTACAGCCTACATGGTGATCTGGCTGCTTGGAGATAGAGAATGAGTTTTACCAGGTATCAGATGAAATCACATCACTGGGTGCAGTGTAGACACACCTGAAGTGTTCAGTTTAGGCAGGATTCAGCTGAGCAATGAGGTATTAGAATTAGTATACTTTATTTTGGTGGTTTAGCTTATGAATTAAGCACTATAACAACACACATGCCTTGGCTAAAAAAGGATAATAGTGTTTACATTCTGTTTCTAAATGTGTATTCATGTACTTCTGTCCTTATGTTTCAGGCTTGGAAATGTATATCTTCTCTAACTTTGGCAGCATTTCTGCATCCTTCTTTTTCTTGAATAACTTCTGTTCTTTTTTTTCCAGGCTGTGTCTTTGCATCCTGATAAGACCCAACTTGGGTTTTCAAATGGTTCCTTCTCTAGACTCCCTCTCTCTAGCCTTGTTTTTTAAATTTACTCCCCACCCCCACCACCATGGCCCTTTTTTCAGAAAATCTTTCCCTAGACTTTCTCTGTCCTCACTTTCAGAATATTTTTTCCTTCCCTTTATTGTCCATTGTAGGACAGTGCTGTTGCAGATAAGGATAGCATCTGCACTCTGCCATTTGCAGTGCTACCAGGTAGGAAAGATAAAGAAACTGCTTCTGACTTTCGGGGCTCTAAAGAAAGGTACGGAGCAGCAAGATTTTTGTTAAAGAAAGTGGAGAAGCCTTCTCATTTGTCATCCTTACCTAGAGTGCACAGCTGCCCTGTGGGAGCATTGGCAAGATGGGCAACACTAGGCAGCTTGGTTAGGAATGAAGCAGCATGTGGCAGCTTTTCCTGCATATTTTTTTTGCTATCTAGACCTGCTTCTAGGCATAGGCAAAGGAGAGCAGTGGCTTAGAGCAATAAGTACTGGTGGGTTATCCTTATGTCTCACTTCTCTCATGGCCATTGTGCCATGGTTTCCTTTGACCCTACTTCTTAAGAGGGATGGGACCAGGGAGGATCATGTTTAGGGGGAGGAGTTGCTGAGGGGTTGCAGCAACTTCAGAGAAAGAAAGAAGACTGCTCTGTTTAGAAACCCTCTGCCCCCTCAGTGGCAGCAGAATAGCAACGCTCCTAGGGAGACTCCACAGAGCTGTTTACTCAGCTTTCAGTTTCAAGTCTGTTCCTTCTTCCACCTGTCTCATCCTAACAGTGGGCTGGCCCTATTTTCTTGTCTTTGGAGCAGCAAAATTAAATTTGCCTTTGCTTCTTGATGACCTAAATGACCTCTGGTTTTGCCAAGACCTCTGTGAATGCAATTTTCATTGCGAAGAAAATTGTAAAATGTCTTTTGAAGATTGATGGTAATTTAGTCTTTTACTATTTGGACTCCAGTGTGAACTTCTATATATGTGTGTCTTTCTAGTAAGATAACTAGAATTCTTGTATCCCACATCAGACTTTGCAGTGCTGCAAAACAGATTGTGTCATGACAGACCTCAGATCTTCTATCTCCAGAGCCAGTGCACTGCAGAACAGGTGCAATACTATCCATTGTGGAGAGATGTGAGAATTAGGTAATACAATGTATTAAATCCCTGATAGGTAAATGGTAATTTGAGATGGTTGGCCATTTTCAGAATTTTTTTACAATGCAGGTGGTGAAACGCTGGAACAGGTTGTCCAGGGATGTGGTAGCCCCATTCCTGGAAACATTCAAGACCAGGTTGGATGGGGCTCTGAGCAACCTGATTTACTTGAAAATGTCCCTGCTCATTGCAGGGCGTTAGAACTAGATGACCTTTAAAGGTCCCTTCCATCCAAAACTATTCTGTGGTTCTGGGGTTCTGTGATTCTGCGAATTGCCTGTCACCCAACATAATTCTGCAATATATCCCAACATATTCCACAATAGCAGTGGCAATCATCCAGTCAGTGCTGGAAGGGGCTGCAGTATTCCTTCATTCATCATGAAGTGCTGTGGCTTAGCATATTTTGGGTTACTGCTTCAGACTCTCAGTTACTTGTTTCAGAGTTTTGGGCTATTGAATGAGTCCTGTGGAAAGGGAACATTTCTGTTTTGCCACCTACATTATGTTATCTTTTCCAATGCAATTACAAGCTAATTCAAAGCTTTTTGTGTTAGGCTAATAGGTTCTGATTCACTGCTGTCAGCCAGTACCTCTTTGTGCACTTTTCATACAGCTTACCAGTCCCCCTACCACTTACCTATGAAGAACATTTATTTTTTCCCTGAGTAGAGGCTCATCATAGGCAAATCATTAATGGAACATCAAAAAGATCCCATCTGTTAGAGTTGCATATGGCTAAGATCACAATTATCAAAAGTCTTCCCCCCCCCCCCATGCTTATCCGCACAATAAATGTAGTTGTCAGCAGGATAAGTTCACGCATCGGATAAGGTCACAATTTCATTTAGTGACAACTTCCAACAGCGTGAACTTACTAGGTTCGATTTATTAAAGAGTCAGAAAGGATAAGATCACTGCATGGCCAGCCTGATTTATCAGGGTTTGACTGGAGTACTTGAATAGAGAATGTCGTATTTCAAGTTTATGTTCAAAACTGTAGTTTAGTGTGTGTTATGTCTCAGAGACTTGAAAATTGAGGGTGGAGAATTTAGAGGAAGTATCTCAATAATGCAGTTTATGTCTGCCAAGCAAGTGTATGAGCATTTAATATTGGAGCTGCCTTGTTAAGAATCAATCACAGAAGTGGAAATGGGATGGTTCTTTGCTATCAGTGAACTACTGTATGCACACATATACACATTAGTTTGTTCTAAAGGAGGTAATCACCTGTGTGGAGTTGCAGATTCTTCCTGTGCATATAGGACAGCAGGCAGATCTTGGGCTCTGGGCTGGGCAGCACTTAAAAACTTCTGAGAGTGTTTTTAACTTCCTTGCTCTGACGTCAGAGCAGTCCTTGTTTGAAACTACAACATATGTGATTTCTCTGTGATGCAAAAATATTCATTAGAGAGCCAGGTGGCTGTGCATTGGAAATATGCAAAGAAGAAGCCAATTGCTAGTGGAAATTGGTGCAGCCCCGTGATGTCAAATAACCAATCTCTAATTATAGGAGAGGAAGAGCTTACTCTTTCTTTTTAACTAACTCCACTTAGAAAGCTATTCCTGACAAAAAAAAAAAAAAAAAAAAAAAAAAAAACAACCAAAAAACCCCAAAACCTACTGCCAAAGCTATCAGTGCCTTGCTTAGAAATTTTAAACATTCATAAATCTGGATACAGATATTTCTGAATGAAGTAGTTCGCTTTTTCTCCCCGAAAAGGCTGTTCAACATTCACCTTCAGATATACAGTCCTTTGTTTCTTATTCCAGAACGTGGGTAGATGAATGAAAGCCAGTATTATTTTGTTCAGGAATACAAAGTATAGTTGAATTCTTCCGTGAAGAAGTGAATCACTGGTATGTGAATTGTGATCAAATCCTGTAAAGGCCAAAAGCTATTGTTGGGTTCTCGTGTACACTACGTGTTTTGTAGAGTTGTTGGGGTTTTTTTATTATTGTTATTCTGATGTTGCTGTAAAAGAAGACAAAGCTAAACTGACCTCTCTACTTTCTGTTTTATGCAAGCCTTGTCTGGCATCCCTGAAACAATACATATATGGAAGAAAATAATCCTAAATTGGGTCCTTTCATGCTTGTTTTGTATCCACCAAGGTGGCCTAATATCTTAAAAGCCATGGGATGTTTTGTAGCTGTACTAGTGAGTCATGACTTGGGGCTTCTTTTACAGTGCAGCTATCATAAGTCTTTGAGTAATCACAGACTTTAAAAGTATGCTACATCTACAAGATAAGAGAAACAGCCCACAGCACTAACAGCATTATCTTTTACCAAAATTGATTAGCCCATACTATGTGTCTCAAATATTTTGTATAAACTTACTGAGCAAGCTGGAAATAAGCGTGTTCCTGAAGAACAAGCTGAAAAAAACCCCACCCTTGCTCTATGGCAAGGAAAAGGGAAGTAAATATCACTAAATGGAATGTCTCTTAAGCAATTTTATTTTTTTTTTACCTAACTTGCAAAAACTAAAAGCAGAGCATCACTCCCTTTGCTTATGTTTCTTAGTGATGCTTCTGTTTTGCTACTTGCTGTCCTTTTGAATCAAACTGTTGACGAGTCTAGGGGGAAGACAGCAAAATACACAACTGCTTTGTGACTTTGCCATAGAAATGATGAAATATATCACATAATTTATCCCAGGGCTGTGAGTGAATTCTATATATTATAATTTACTGTCATGTGCAGGAACGTTATGTTCAGTACTGAGGTGGTCTGTTGCAACAGTTGTTGACTAGAAACACCTGTATTTGGCACAGTATTTTCTGGTTCCTTTGGGCTGGAGCACAGCAGGTTTTTTCATCCTTTCTTCCTTTTCTCCCCTCTCGTTGGGTTCTCTGTGGACAAGCACCTGTGAAGAGTCAGTACAGGCTGAGTCTTTGCACTTCTTACTGTGAGTGGTGATGCAGCAGTAAAATATCAAATCCTCTTCCTTCTCCTTATGTCATCTTTGAAGTTGCCCAGCAGTTGTGCAGGGGACGGTAGCTGCAGAGAGCACTTCTGGCTTATATCTGAACTTCTTGTGAGGCTGAGGAGGGAAATCTTGCCTCACCAACACATTTTTCAAATTCTTTTAATTAAGAGTCACAGGGTGAGATTCTCATTTTTTTAATTATTTATTTTATATTTTTTTTCTCCAGCAAGCTCCCTTGAGGTCACACATTGCTCACAGCCACAGGTATGGCACCGCTTAAACCAGCCTCCTTGCGGGAAGCTGGCAGCGAGCGGGGGACAGCCCTGTTCTTGGCAGCAGGAGGCTGTGCCCATCTGTTGCGGCAGTTTCGATACCACCAAATAGGAAATTTCAGGGGAGAAAACTGTTGTAAATGAATGCAGAAAAGTTGCAGACTCCTTACTCCAGGGTCAAGGGAATCAAGAAGAGGATTTTTAATAGTGACATTTGTAATCTTTCCTCTCCAAACCCTTGTACCAGCCCCTGGCGTTCCTGCTTAGGGCAGACAAAAGAACATATACAGGGGTTTCACAGAAGATGCAGGCTTTGGTAGGAAAAAATAAAAATAAAAAAGCAGATGCTTGTAGGCGCTGATGCGCAATGTTGGTTTTTTGTTTGTTTGTTTTTGGGGTTTTTTTTGTGTGTGTGGGGGGGGGGGGTTTAACTTACAGCTCTCTTAGTGTTTATTTTTCCCCCTAAACAAAGATTTTCAGTGAAAAAAAATATTTGCCAAGGATCAAATTGTAATGTGCTGCACCTTGTACAAGTGTAGCCAAAATGTCTGGTATTTGCCAAAACTTAAAAGCAGATTATTCTTCCCAACTATAACATTCACCCACAGCATTAAAATGGCTATGGGTCAAGGTGACTAGAGGGAACTGTGTCTTTTTTGGAGAGCTATGATCAGGGGAAACAGGAAGGTTATGCAGCAAAATGTTTTGTAAACCTGTCTGCAACCTACTGCTCTGTCGTGGTGTTCCCAGCGGAGGGAAAAATACAGCAGCTTCAGTACAAGTCAGCATGATGTTACCACATCTGTAGTACATTTCAATGTATTCATACATACTGAAATGTCTTGCCCAAACTACAACTTGGGACTGTAACAAAGGAGAACAAAAGAGAGAAAGAATCCATACTAATTTATTTATCAGCTTTCAGGAAAAAAAAACAGTTTTGGAAAATAATTGCTTGCTTTTATGTTTGCCTCAAACCTGAACTACTTACCAGGTATAAGATTAATGTTATTAATTTTATTTAAAACATAAAGTGTAATGATGTGTACCTTACAACTTAGGTAGGTTTTTGGATATCACTGGATGATCTGCCCTAAGTTTGTCGTTCTTAATCCATTAAAAGACAGGCCTGCTTGTAAATCCACAGGTACAGATAAGGAGTCACTGTTTGACTGTGTCTGAACCCTTTTCAAATGAAAAATGTCAGTGGCAGAAAGGGAGGCTGAATTATTTTTTAAAAGGGTTTTCAAAGATTCTCATGATTCCTCTGGTATCAGTTAAATGTGACATGTCCATAGACATGGCTGTTTTTTAGTGTGTAAAAGCAAGCAAATGCTACAGTTTTCATCTCTATGTAGAGACAAAATGCTGCACTATATGCCGAAGTGATCAACGTGTTACCTTGCAATACCAGAAAGATTTCTCTCTTCCATGATTTACATATAAAGAGATTTTTTACAGTTAATACAATATGTAACAATGTGACTTTGGGACTTTGGGGGGGGGGGGGGGGGGGGGGAGGAAATGCCTTTTCTTTCTTTTGGGGTTTTTGTTTTGTTTTTTTGTTTTTTTTTTCCTGTTTGGATGCATATGTATCATATGTATCATATGCATATGTAAATTAGATATAATTAATCCATAAGCTTTCCTGCTCACATACTGCCTTTTAAAATGTCTTAGCACTGTCATGATGAGGACTCACCCGCATACACAGATGCTTTTGTAAACTGATACAACTCTATTTCCTAGATTTGTTCCAGTTTCCAGGAAGGATCTGATGTACAATTTTACGTAGAGTAGTTTTGTAATCTGCAACACTCAGAGGTGAAATTTAGATTTCTGTGCTTGAAAATAGAAGCTGGAGCCAAGTCTTCTTTTTGGAAAATGGTTGAGATTAACTCCTGCAGACACAGGAAAACTTCACAGCCTGGCTGTAACATAAATCCAGGCATCCCTGAGAATGGTTAGCACAGGGAAGTCTGTGAAGACTGCCAGTAAACCAGGAGTTACTCACTTCCTCCAGCCCAAGGTTCATTTCACAACAGCCAGTTCTAAATCTGGGACAAGTGGACTTCTTGCACAGTTGGACTTTGTTTGTGAAAAAGCATGGTCCTGATTTGGGGTAGAGTTGTTGAGAAGGGATGTGCTGATGCAAAAGGCAGGAATTATTGTTGTATCTGGTTGGTATGGAAAGGGAGGAGGGGCCTTTAGCAAGCAGGGAAAACAGGTCAGGAGAAATCATGGCTACAGTGAAGTCAAGTTGACCTCTGCCACTTGAGAATAACAGATTTTCTTCCTACCTTCAGGAAGGCCAAAGCTTGGAAGTGCCACAGTGTGTAACAATTCAGTTAAACATCTAACAAGAAAAGCAGAGATCAGCCCCTCCTCCTTGTTCCATTTTATCCCTCCTAAAGTTTAAAACCAGAATTTATTTGAATTGTTTTAGAAAATAATGTTAGAAATTGTGTATATAAACATAACTGTTGCTGGTTTTGATTGAAACATTTATTCATAGAAAAATAAGCTTATTGAAGAGACTGCTTTCAAAGAAGAGTTGTGCAGAATTTTTTTTTTAGTCCTGAAATGAAGTGAAAACAATGTTGGGGAAAAAGGTGGTGACTGAATTTTATTTTTTCTTCCCCAGTAACGATCAATTGTGTATTATTCTTACTCTTTTCACTGGCAAAAAAGAAAAAAGTTAAAGTGAGCTAAAGTAGCAATTTCACTTTTAAGTGTTAATTCTGTACTACTTACTTTCAAAAACAGAATCAGCTTTTAAATAAAAAGACAAGTTAGTACTTACTAAATAAAAATCACTATACCACCTCCCCATTGCTTTTACGTATTTTGTGTTAAAACCTAAAGCTAACAATTTAAATTGTTTTGAGTCTAATTCTGAAATGTTACTGCTAGTGAAACCTCATTTGTTTCAATTTTTTTTAAAAACAAATTATAGTAAATGGTTTTAGTTGTTTCTTCAAAGTTAGTAGAGTTGTGGATTTATATTGCTACATGGTATGTCTCTAAAATTTTTAATAACTGAACGTTTCAGAATGTGGTCTTGCAACAGCAAAATGCATCAAGAAGGTTAATGCAGCAGGTGTGGCTGCTATTGCACTCTCTCCTTCCAGCTGTCGTCTCCCCCCTCCTCAGCATTTCTTAAGAACTTTCACGAAACGGCTATTCTGAATAAAAATGCCTTCAAACTCTAATGCGTGTGAAAAGACAGAAGAAAGGAATGGGACTTTCTAAACCAAATTTGAATATAATTATAAGGGAAAAAGGTTTGTTTTTCTTTTGCAGGATGACAAGATCAGTTGTTTTTCAGACAAGCATAATTAATTCTCATTATATGGCTCCTCAGAACACTGTGCATGTAAAGCCAACACAAAGGCAGAGGTGGTTGTTGTCAAGGCACAAGTGAAAGTACTGTCAACACTGCTTGTTTTCTTTGTTTGCAGGAGAGTTGGAGGTGGTCCAGAAAGACGGGGAGCGCAAGATTCAGAGTCGGCAGCAGCTTCCGGTTGGAACAACGTGGGGGCCTTTTGCTGGGAAGATGGATCTGAATAACAACACCTTGGTATGTAGATGCTCCACGAGGATTCGCTTCACTATATTGTGTGTCGTTCTCTAGGGAATAGCCTGAATTACTACTCAGCCCGAGTATTTGAAAACAGGCATTGTTAGC
This sequence comes from Falco naumanni, assembly GCF_017639655.2. NCBI lineage: Eukaryota > Metazoa > Chordata > Aves > Falconiformes > Falconidae > Falco > Falco naumanni. The sequence continues at coordinate 95,856,846 of NC_054056.1, forward strand.
TTTCACAGACAGTGTTATTTGGCTCTTTTCCAATTCATCTGTGGCAACCATCCACATAAAGTTATTTGGAGCATAGGTTAATAGTATTTAACTTATTATTTTACAGAAGGGAAATGTCACTTCCTTGTTTGCTGAACCAAGCTGTTGCATTTCAGTAGCAATAACTGATTTTTTAGTGACTTTTAAAATTTTTCATAGCATTAATTGCTGAATACTTGATTTGTATTAATGGATGTAAAGAGCTACATTATTTTAGGATAAACAATGAATTTTCCTTAATGGTAATGTTACTGAACATAGCAAGATATTCCATCAGATTAGGATTCTTTTCAAAGCTATCAAAAGGCACCTGTCATGTAATATATTCTCAGTTAGTCTTCTTTTTTATTCTTGTTGCAGAAAGTATGTGGACCATATTACTTAAGAGTAATGCTTTGCTGGTCTCAGTTCAGTGCACTGAAAATCATGTCATTCCTAGGTCTTAATTTCATTTTTGCTTGTATTGGTTTTAATTTTGAGCTTCAATATAGTTCAAATTAATTTTTTGAAAATATCTGGAGAAGTGACCCTGTACTGGAAAAAAGCAATACCTCTAGAAGGGTTTAGAGAATCTTGGAGCATGCATTGCCTTGTGGGATTCTATTGAAGAACCATTATCTTCAGTGGGATCACTGTTTGCTATTACAGACTTAGCATGAAAGTATTGGCGTAAAGACCTGTGGAGCTATTTCACAGAAGTGTATTATATACTTTTGGGGTACATACATTTGTGCTGTAAATGGAGAAGCTGAGCTTCCCAGTGTTGGGGGTATTGTCCTGACCTTGGAGGTCCTGAGGGAGAGGAGGAGTGCTGAGTTGCTGAAGTACCATCTGGGACAGTGCAAGAGAGGGGTTATGTAGACATGGCAGAAAAGGGGGTAAATGGATAGTCTTCAACTCTTGCCTGGAGAACCTATGCCTACATATTGGACTTCTCTTTCTAAGGGCCTGCTGGATAGTATGCATGTTACTTTCTGCAAATACGCACATTAAAATTGTGGTGAAGCATTATTTTGTTATGAGTACATAGTAGACATTTAAGAACTTGGTATTTTGTAGACTCCTTAGCATAATTTATTAATTATAAGGTGCTAACAAGATGTTACAGGAAGTGGCATGGAAACTTTGTCTAAGTTCCCTAGAGTTCAGCGTTCCCAACCCAGATCAGATTTCCCATTCAGGCAACTAAATAAAGGATGGATTTTCAAAAGTACTGGACACTCAAGGCATCTTATTGTTAGAAAGGAGAAACTGTAAAATTTGAATACCTCTCTCCGTTTTCTCCATCCATTTAATGTTTATTTTTTCATTTATTTTATTCATGGTCTATCAGCATTCTCAAAATGTTTTTCATAAAATGACATTGGTGACAACTACCTGTAATTCAAATAATTCTTTGATTCCATCATTTCTACTTTCATCAACTTACACGCCACAGAAATCTTAGTCTTGGTGTAGCTCAGTCAGTCCACATAATACCTCAGGAAAAATGCTAGCTTTTTGTTGTCCCTATTGCTCTGTCCACTTGTACCACTTCCTCAGGTATATAAGACTTGAAGATAATGTTTGAATATGGGAGATGATGTTGACTGACCCTTCACTACAAAAGTTATCGTTGTCAGATATTCTTAGGATGCATATGCAACACCAGCAGTTGATCATAGTGTTCATTTTTGTTTTCTGAAGGAGACAGAGCAACAACAATCCTAGCAGGAGCTTGCTTCTTCTGTGGTAGCATAGGCATATATTAAGGTTTGCTGTTACTTTGCAAATTTGAGCAAATACTACTTCTGCTGTAACAACATTTAGCTAAGGTATTTTGGTTTTAATGAACTCCTAATTAAGCGGCGAGCAGAGCTGACTTTTTAGTTTGGTGATTGTAATGGGATGGAGCAGCTTTCTCAACCTAGTTCAGAGAGATGTGGGATGAAACTCCTGAGAACATTTTCCTCACTAAACTAGAAATATACTAGTTTGTTTCTTGTCAAATTAAAAACCATGAAGTTTATTTTTGCTAACACTTGGAAGTTGTTACTTTTGGTTTGCCTGCTAATACAAATACATTTAGAAATCTGAAAAAGTTCCTGTCAACAGAATTGTAGTCCTCAGTAATATTGTTTTGTCCCCTGAGCACCTTCTTCCTTTGAGATAGTCAAAACGGAACTGGATATGATCTTGAGCAATCTGAGTTAACTTTGAAATTGTATCTGACTTTGAATTTTGCCCTGCTCCGAGCAGGGTGAGCTCCAGAGGTCTCCTCCAACCTGAATTATTCTGTGATTCTAAGTATTGTTTCTTTTCCCCAAATATCAGATGCTTCCTTTAATCCTACATTTGTTACTTTAAAATGCTTTGTGGAGAAACGTAAACCTTCTGATAGAATTTTAATTTACTGTTTAAGTAACGCAAGCCCGGTGCCAGCTTCTACATTTTTTTCTTCTATCTTTTTTTTTTTTCCCCCCCCCCCTTGAAATGTTTCTGGTTTATTTATGATTCTTCTGCTTGCTTGACATATTTGATTACTTTTCTTACTAGCATATGAGCTCTTGATTGTTCATAACAGCAGCTGTGTTTGTTTACTTAAGTTATTTCTATCTGTTTTGGAAAGTTCATTGGGTAAAGCCTCACCTCCCTAGAATACCATCAGACTTTCACATCAGTAGCTGGCAGCGTGTTTAGAGTTAATTTCTGAATGAGAACTTCAAACATGGCACTGTTAGAAACATTTAATAATTTTTGGAAAAGAGCTTTAATGTGAATTAATATAGAGAAGAGAGGAAAGAAAAATCAGTGAACCTCAGGTGAATAAATATCACAATTTTTGCAGCTGTTCTCTTTATTAGAAAATACGTTTGTGGCTGACCACAAGTATTTTACCTGACTATACTGTTTAGTGTTGGCAACGTGACACTGCCTCACAGGATTCATTACCTAGCTATAACAGTTACAGCTTACTCACTACTCTTGTACTCTGCACTTTATACAGCCTGTACATGTAATATCCTGTTGAAGTGCTTCTTATTTCAAGCAATGCGGTGTTGCTGAATACAGTCTCCCTGCTGTTAGCTCAGGAGACGGACCAAGTTAATTAATGCAGCACGATAATTAATTGAGTCACTGTGCCAGATGTCAAATACTTTTTAGATCTTTCAAGTTTCTGTCTTGAAGTATATTAACAATATACATCTCAGAGTAGTGGAAGGTTGGGTACTTTGAGCAAAAATGATTTAAGTGGTATTCGCAATTGCAATAGGACTAGCAGCTGTTGATTTCATCAGCGGTGCCACTGGACTGTTGGGAAATATGGTAGAGCAAGGTCTGTATCAGGACTGCAGAATAGTCAGACTCTAATGGTAGATTTGAAATAGTGCAATGACTCGTAAATTTCTTAATTTTTCTTACCTAGGAGTTTGCCGGTACTCATGAATTACAGGCTGGTCAAAACCCCTTATGAAATAATGTACCCCAGTGCATTACCGTTACTATTGAAACAATCTGCTTGCAACCACCAGAAATCTTAAGAATGTTGTTTTTAACAACAAAGAGTGAGTCTCAGATCTTAAAACTTGTCTAGGCATTTAATTCCCATTTTATTCGGAACTTAACATCTTATCTCATTATTAAACATTTATAGATATCTAGTTAGATACTTTTATTATATTTAGATTGATAGATTTCCTATTTAGATAACTCTAATGATCTCTTCCTGTAGTTCTGCCAAACTGGCAAAATTCTGCTCTCAGGTAAATGCATAGTTTACATCTGTCTACACAAGTGGGCATAGAGGTTATTGCCTTCCATTTCCTCCCACTTCTTCCATTTTCCATCAGCTGCTTCATTATAGTTGATAGTCTCAAGAAGTTGAAATGCACAGGACAATCTTTTCAAGCCTAGAAAGTGTACTAAGAGCTTGTTCTCTTGTTTTACCGTAAAAAAGAGATCACCTACATGTTTCCAGACTCTGATTGAGATTTAATATAATTTCGCCATTTTAACAAAAAGACACATCAAGAGTTTTGTACAATACTGCTTTCTATCTACAGTTGGTGAGAACTCAGTTCTACAAGGAAGGTGATATAATTTAATCACTAGTTTTACCAGAAAGGCTCCAACTTGCAGAAAATTCAGTAGTTTGTGGGTACCTACAGGTAGACAGGAATATATTTCTAATGTGTGAAACTCCTAGCTTGAGATTCCTGTCTTTTAACATCTGCACAAATGTCAAGTCTAATGTGAACAAGCAGGTGAGAAGAGCAGAAGACCCCTCTAGGCTGGGCATAAAACCCACTGCTGTGTGCAGAGCAGCTCTAAATTCAAGGCACTAGCAGCCTGTTTAAGGAAAAGCCGTTTGCTTGTTTTTTCCCAGCTGTAAATACTTCCCTTGTTTGAGGGGACAACTTGGTGGGAATGAGGCCCTTGGAAACAAAAGCAGCACAGGGCTGCATAGCCCATAACGGACATCGAGCCGTGGCTTGTGCCATGGCTCTGGTAGTTGTGTGGAGGCATTCTAAAAGGCCTTTTCCCTTGGCTGCCACCATCTAGTTTTTGGTGTTAATCTGTGCCCATGGCAGGGTTTTGTGAAGCAAAACAATGAGCAGCTGGATCCTGCTCCCCGTTCTCGTCATCTTGTCGCAAGGAGGAGCACGTGGGGCAGGCCTGTACCAGCCTGATAAGGAAAAGAGGATTCAACGTGGCGGCGAAGGGAATCCGCAGGAGGGAAGTGTGCAGGGTTGGGCCAGGCGAGCAGTGGAATACAGCAGGGAGCCTTTCATGGCATCTGGGAAGTTCACCGCCAAAGCGACACTTCTGGAAGATATCCTCATGAAACCATTTGACCGCGTAGCATGTTAGGGGCTGAGGAGCCAAGGTTCAAAATGCAGTTAAGTTACTCACTTGCTAATCTGTGCCTGGTCACTTCAGGTCAAAAAACTCATATCTGCTGTAGCCAGCAACTTTTAATCTTTAGAGTTGCAGTGCAAGGGTTTTCTTGACAGATGGGCTGGAGGTGCTGTATGGCCACCGAGAGCCGCTAGTCTGTCTGTAGGCAGGATGTAGCCAGACTGCAGTCTCTGGTTCTCTTGTTGAAACACAGAAAGGGTTAAGGCAGTTTTTATCCTTAGATATTTACCTGCAAATGGGGATTTTGGCTTTTATTAGCACAGAGCCATTTTTTTTATTTAATGACCAAAAATAGTGTGTTGAGGAGTAACGAACTTTGATTCTTATCTCTGTTACGCTGGGTTTATACCTTTAAGTACCTCAAGTGACTACAAAAGCATTTCTTTCTCATTTCTACTGCTGTTACTGTTGGGCTCTTCAAGTTTAAAACTAGTTTAAAGGCACTGCCTTCTCTCCCTAACATGAGCAGACATTAATGTAAAGCACTTCTGGACAGCACATTGTGTTGTACTTTCAGTGGTGTGCTGTTGTGCTGTGCAAGTGTCAGGGTTGGCCACTTCGTGTAAATTGAAACATTAAAAAAAAACTGAGATATGCTGAGATGATGTGGACATCCACTTGGCCATCCACAGTGGTCTTTGAGAACACATCACTTCGTATTGCCTCACCTTTTATAAAGTGCTCTCCCATTCATATAGACATGTAGTGGTGGGGAATGGAATGACAGAAGAACCTTTTTTGAAATTTTTGTGCACAATTGTACACAATTGTAGTTTAGACACTTTTTTATTTTCAAAAACATTAGTTATTTCTGCTCCTTCATTTACATTTACACAGAAGAGTTAATTTAAAACATGTTACTAGTATGATAGCAAGATGTGGCAATGACCTGAACAAACACCCTGTTTTCAAAAAAGCTGAAAGTATTTTTTTCCAGTTTGTGGAAGAAGTTTCCAGAACGCAAATAGGTGATTTAGCAATGTGGTCCATGAAAAGAAAGAACACATTGATCATTCATCTCTTTCTAAATGCTGTTAGTACACTGTTATTAGTACTGTATGCCTTCACCATAGGCATTCTTAAGATACTAAAAGTGTAAAGGACATACAAATATGGTTTGTTTAAAAACAGAACAAAACACAGGAAGTCAAGACTGAAATTACACTGTTCCTTTTTGTTTCTTTATTTCTGAAATTATGCTTTCCAGAATGTAGTATTATGTCAATAGGGGATTTTCACATAAAATCACTTTTCCTTGGCTGCAGCCCTTTTTAAAAAACTACACATGCCCATGGTTCATTTTGACACCTGTTTATCAAAACAGCAGAACTTCAACATTTCTTTAAAAATGCCACTGGTCACTTTGAAAGGTTTTTTAAAAATAATTCAGTTACTTGGTGCTTGCTATAAGCATCTATGTTAAGCAGACTTTATCCTAATGCTACTGTAATTAATAATTAAGTAGTAGATATTACCAATCATTCTCATTAAACTAATCCAGTTCCCTTGGAGAAAACTCAGTAAACTATCTTCAGTCCTGTTTCAGCAAGCTTCATTTTGGGGGGGGGGGGGGGGGGAGTGTCTCAAAGTGGGAATGTACCCTGGGGCACATTGCCATGGAGCTGTTAAGAGCAGAACAGGGGATGGCTGGGCAGAACAGATGAGGCAAGGTCAGGAGCCCAGGACAGAAAAAGCGCAAGAAAATTTGGTTCAGGGCCTCCCAGACAGCAGAAGCGGAGGGAGTCACTATCTGCAAGTGCCAAGCTATTCCATTTTACAGTGTGGGGAACAGCAGAGAGAAGACAACATGTAGAGGAGCATGTATTGAGCTGTTCAGCTGTTTAGAGAGAACCACTGCAATAAACTGCAGTAGCAACATACTCTTGTGCTATGGTCATCTATTCTAATCTTCTCTGTACCATAGGCTTTAAGGCTCATATGTTATTTTGCTTTCGTAGATTTTGCTAAATTTATAACACAACTTTTAGAATGGGATATAGTCTAACTTAAAAACTTCAGATGAAAGAAATACGTGATTTAGTTCCATTTAAGGTCACTACACTGAAATACCTAACAGGCATGGGTTCAACACCCATGTTTAAGATGAGGAATTTAACATTAATGTTGTCCTCTGAGGAAATTTTTTAAATTCATGCTTTTTATAATGATACTACTTCTTATTTATGGAACATATATATTATTATAAACTAAGCAGATATAAAATGTCAGATTTAAATATTCAGCAGTTTTTTAAATAACTTTCTTCTCACTGAAGGTTAACACCATTTTTTTACTCTGAAATCAAATTCAGTTTCTAAAATGTTGACACATTTTTTTCGGTAGTTTCACATTCATAGAACAAGTATGGGAAATTCTAGCTCCATCTTAGGGAAACATAAGCTATGAAGGTACTTGTGTCTACAAAGACATTTGCATTGTTAATCGAAGTATTTGGTATTTACAGTGGGCACTGAACTGAAAGACCTGTCGGCTTGTGTTCTGTCTTTGACCACTAGAAAATAAAATGTCCTGGATGCTCTTCGGTGTCTTTGGGGCAATCACACATAAAGCTATACCTGCCCAAGGGTAGTTAGCCTTGGTGTACATTGATAGTGGAGTAAAGCACCATGATGCTGTTGCCTGTGGGAACTGTGGTATGTTGTCCAGATGTACTGTCTGGACATACAAATGACATATTATGAAAACATCAGTAAATGCTTTCCATAAGACTTGTGGAGGCAATAGTGGTCAGTTGGTTAGAATCAAGTGTGCTGTAGAAAAAATACTTGTGTGAAAAGGAAATCTGCATTTTATTGGTGTCAAAATCTGTGCTGATAAAAGTGCAGAACAAGATACCGTATCATAGTAACAATAGCAATGTTTGAAATTATTGTCTATCTTCATTTAAATTAAAAAAATAATTCAAGTAAAGGAATGGACCTGGGGTTTCAGTGAAGGCAGTGGCTGCTTGCTGCTCACTTCCTCACAGTGTGATGGAATGATTGACATTCCAAACATCAGTTCCCTCTGTCTGAATATGCTTGAGAGAAATAGCCTGTAAATTTTCAAGAATGTTGGAAATAAAAGGTATTCCTAGTTGTTTCTGTATCAGCCAAATTAACTACATTCTGTGAAAGTGTCTTTTATAATGTTTCAAATAGAAAAAAAACTTCAATATTTATAGTAAGTGTAGTTAGTACATATGTGTGAATACATAAATATATAAAAAATTGTTAGCAAGAATATATGTTCGTACATATATATATACACACACAATGTAAGAGTTTGTGAGTATATAAAAATAGCATATTCTAGTCAGAAGAAAGTATTGACTGTTATTAGGTCCTAAAAATCAGAGGTTTATTTAAATACTAACATGTTGCTGAATTTTGTTCTCCATTCATCCATAGTTCCTTTTCTAATGATGTTGCAGTATCACATAGCTAGTTTCTTTTCCACATGCAGCAGTTCTACTTTGTACCTCTAAAATATGGGCAATACAAAGTTTGTCCTGAGATCTTAAGTGTTGAGTGAAGTCGGTGAATGTCCTGGGCCTTATTTATCAAGTCCAGAAAACAAATTCATCAGTCTAATCCTGGGTGGCTCCTCCCGCTCCAGGGGAGCTGAAAAGATGATCAGCTCCAGCCATTAGGTCTCTGCTGTGAAGAGTGCGGGAGGCACCATCACTTGCTGTCCTTGCCCTCCCTGCCAGCCCCAGATCACCTGCAGCAGTAAATGCGTAGCTAGTACTCTACCTGATGATGATCTTCATTTACAGGGTTTTGTGCATGTCCTAATATTCCATACATTATAAATTATATGCATAGCCTCCTCAGATTTGATATTGTTTCATATCCATGTCCCATCTTCAATAATTCATTGTTAACCGATAAAATTTTGCCCTTTTTTTTTTCACTAATACATTTTATCATGTATTCCACAGACTACAGAGAAGGGGAAAATATTTCGATGCATTTACAAAATGTTTCACAAATTGTGGAACAGTAAACATAGTTATAATAATATTTTTTTTCATTTGAGCTCTTTTAACTCCTTTAAGGAATAATTGAGTTTTACATAGACAAAATACTGTCCTTTCTGTGCTCTAAGGGAGGGATAGCAGTCTGAATGCTACTGATGCATTTAGAATAAACTACATAGCATTTGAGATATCATAATTATGTAGATTATTCTCACTCTGAGAAAATGTCTTATAATTTAAAATTCTCCCTCTTACAGATCAGTATCTTATATCTTGATTTTGACATTTGATTTGGTATCTGAAAAGCATAGAAAAGGGGTTTTTTTAATAAAAGCTTCATATATTTTAGCAATTATCATTATTTATATATTTATTTGTGAACACCTCACACTTGCCAAAATACTTCTTTTCTTTTAAAGTTTTCTTTTCCAAATGTCAGTCTCTGATCTGGGGGTGATTGACCACTTTTTTTAAAAGGCAAAACTGAAACTCCTGCCATGTGTGAGGACATTAAAGACAAGTTTAGGGGAGCTGAGGGAGGTGTGCCTTGGTGCTGGGGAGGTGAGGAAGAATTCTTCCCTCTCTCCTCCTCCTGCAAGCTGTTGTCCTCACTTTTGGAAGAAAACTGGGACAAATTAGCATAAAGAGAAGAGAGCAATAAAACAGAAAAAAAACAATAGTAAGTCCAAAATATCTTAGTTTCTTTTCTGCTTGCATTGAAGCAGGTCTGGTTGTGCTGTTTCTAGTTTTTAATTCCACTGTGGACCTCATAGTATGTGTTAGTCATATCTCTTTGCTTTTATGGTGTTTCTTTCTCTTGGATGTTGTTCCATTTACTACATTAGATATTGAATCTTGTTATTTATGTTTTTTTTTAAATTCCAGATAGTATTCTTCTCTTTTGGAATCCACTTATTTTAGTTTATTCCAGTTTCTCTTCTCACTCTGGTCAATCCACCTCCCATCCTCCAAGCCAAGATGCCATCTTAATCCTAGACACTTCTGTGTTGGAGTGTTTCCCTCACTTCATGGATCCACTTGGACTGTGGTCCATGGAAGGATATGATGGGTTGCATTAGGTGAATCTGCCAGACTTGTAGATGCAGGTATCAGCAAGGGACATTTAAGTTAGATACAAGAAAGAGTTTCCTAATGGTAATGAGAGAGAAAGGCTGGAAGAGATTCAGGAGGTTTTAGTAAATCTGTGGTTAGTGTGTTTGAGAACAGGCTGGACCAAGACGAAGGAGTAGTGTAGGCGCAGCTGAGCCATGGCATTGGGGAAGGAAACGGAGGAGATGACCCTGTGGCTTTTGGCACCTGGATGCTGAGAAGTGTCTGCAGCCAATGTTACTTGTTCGGCTGCCCAGAGACACCTGCAGGTAGCTAAAATCTTTCAAGATGGGCTTTAAAAGGCCAGAATGAGACACTGTTTATTTTAGAAAATAGCAGATGGGACGTTCCAGGAAGCTAGACAGTTGGTCACACCAGTATAGGATACCGTTTTCAAAATCTAATTGAAATATAACAAGGATTTGCTGGGAGATAAGGAAGTAAGCCTCTATATTTCTTTGGCATGTCCCTTCCCAATTGCCTGCAGGTTTTTTTGTCTGAATATTTTCCCTTCCCACTGCAGTTTCTTGCTAACTGAAGTTAAAATTAACGCTCTGTGTATAACCAAATATTGAATCAGTGTAGCTTTTTTAAAGCATTATTTTCAGCTTCACTTAGGAATTTGTTTCTAAGTATTCTGTACTTCTTTTTTAAGAAATACTGTCTCATTTATAAGGATCATTGTCCCAGGTTTCTGTGTCACAGATTTGCAAAGTGAGAGCAATGGTATTGCGTTTTCAGGATGCCAAATGTGTGCACTTTGATCTGGCAGTACAGCATGCCTCAGGGAGCAAGCTGAATCTTGATTTCTGTAGTCAGTCATCCGCTATCAGGTACTAGAGCCCCGATTAGGCAGGCTGAAAAACAGAGAACACACCATGGGTTGGGTGTGGAAACATTTGCAAGGAGGCGGTTGGCATCACCTGCATCCTTGGAGATCATTTCATGGTAATGTTGCTGTGCTCATAAATCTCTTAATGATACAGAAACACTAACAGGTACGTGTGTGTAGTAAATGACTGACTGCACATGCACCAATTACTTTTGGAAACGCTTCCCACTCTACCACCACATTCAGCAGTGGAAAATAAGAAGAATGTCCATGTTTTGAAACTTGACCTCTCACAAATGTGAGACCACTTGCTTGGTTGTTCCTCCTTAACATTCCTCGCATTCCCTCTTCCAAGCCAATTGTTAGCACTTGTTGCAGTATTTAAGTGGCTTTGTAGTAGCACCTACTAGCTTGCTCTGGCTAATGGCATACATGAGAGTAAATGGCTTTTCTGACCTTTAATAAGCATTTCCTTGTCAGCCATACCAAAGATATTGGAGTGTCTACTCAAATACTCTTTGTTTACTATAACTACCATAACTCTGAGGTTTCCTGAACTATTCCGAAATATGATCATGATGTTCTCATTATTTTCTGTATTTCTCTGGCTGTGGTGTTGGACAGGAGCACTTGCAAGTTCAGCTTTAGGATAGTTGCAAGGTGTGGGGAAGTAAAGACATTCAGGGGTGACGTTCACTGCCATGGCCCACTGCAGTGTGGTATTCAACCTCACAAGAGCTGCAGTAGTGCACTGCATTGATATTAACACTTTAAAAATTAATAGGGATAACAAAGATTGCTGAAGTTATTTTTTCAAGGCAACATAAAACATACGCAGATCTCTTCCAAATGAAGTATGTGTTGGAGTATATGCCTATATTTTTTAGTCTTAACTGGGTGGATTTCTGTTTCCGTGTATAATCTTTGAAAAAATACAAAGCAGTGAAAGGGAATGCAGCATGATGGCAAATTTTAAATGGTGTTTAATAATGCATTTAGGACTTGATTTTGCATAGCACTGAGCACCAGTGGGAGGTGCTGAGCACCCCAAGCTTTCATTCAAAGCAGCAAGGCTGAGGTATGATTAGCATTTCATGACACTGAACACTGCAAGTACAGCCTATAAACCTCTCCATAGAAGATAAATATTTGTTATTTTATTTGACCTTGAAGATGGGACTGGTTTGATAGGGTTAAGGTCAATGAGTATATTATTTTTAGACAAGATACGGAGTACATGGATGGTTCTGCTTTATTTTAGTGTGTTAACATCTGGCAGCATTCTGTGTTCCCATATGCTGCTGATTGTCCTGATACATTCATCTTCAGCGATTATCAAAAAGATTTCAGTGCTCTGGAGTTAATCACACATTTGAGAAGACAAATACATGAAGATAAGTAGAAAAGCTGTGTGGGGGGTTTTGTGTGTAAGACCAATATTTGGGTAATCTTGGCAAGTATCCTATTAATTTAGAAATTTTTTTTTTTTTTAAATTGACTTAATTAGCTAATGTCTGTAAGTGCTGTAAGGATGAAAAATAGCATATTAGTATTCAATATTGTTACCACAATAGACATAGAGAACATTGCTCCTTGGAAATCTGATTATGCCCATGTAGTTCTACATGTTGCACAGTTGCTTATTTCTACTAATGCTGAATAGTTAAAGGGGTTTTGGATTTGCACCCTTTTCTCATGTATTATTTTTGTATGGCTTCAGTATATGAAAGTTTAGCTATGTTTGTGCTATGTCATTACAAAAAGCACATACAGAACTGTCAACTGCTTTTTTTTTTGATAGTGCTTTCAGTTTTCCTAGGTTGATAACATTTTTTTCCAGGGCTATAAATTATTATTTTCATTCTGTGCTGTTTTGGCCTTACATGCTAACAGCTTCAGGGGAGAAAGACTTAAAAGTTTCACAGAGAATTTGCCACATCAAAGCAGGTGTTCCCTTTTACAGTACCTTCTTCTTTCTGAAAATGCAGAAAGCTTGCCATGATCAGAACAAATAGTGAGGCAAAAATCAAACTAAGACAGATGTCTGTCAACCTTGTACCTCTTGTCTGGCTTTTGCCACAACCCATACTTACCTTAGAGACCAGTCCTCTAGGCTAGCCCACCATGGGGCTATCCCATGCCCCATATTACTGCAAAGAATAATTAAAATAAGAAGACAGCCCTAGGCCTCAGAATCTAGAAAGATGACCCTTTGCTTCCCACACCTCCTGTAGGACAGCCCCTTGCTGCTCTACTCTCCGCTAACAAGGAAGGGCACCATGAGATCAGCTGTGGCCATGGCTCTTCAGGCAAACCCTGGAACCAGGGTCTGTCCACACAACACAGCACGGGACGTCTGGTCAAGATAGACATCAGGAAAGCAGAAGGAAGGCTGAAGTGGCAGTTTGCCACAAAACAGAAGGTACAGAGCAAACTAAAGCAGCAATGTTGCTACTCAATATTTCTCTCTTAATTGAATATATCATTTCAAAGAAAAAAAATAAAGGTAGCAAAGTATCTTAGGGCACATAACATACCCTTCTCCACCATTCAGATAAAACTTGTTTTATTTTATCATGCACAAATTTGTTTAGATCTTAGCAGTGACCACTCTTCCTGTTGCCAATATCTATTAATGATAATCACTTCAAATACTATACTCACTCAACAATAGCATCACATCATAGTGAGGAAGATTGTGATCTTATCTAAACCTATTCTGTTTAACTCTGACACTCCTTCTATTATAGCGGGGCCCCGATAAGATCATGCCTGTTAGGATCAGACATTTGTTGGAATCAATATTTGAAAATGTGCCTGTTTTTGCTTAATAGCAAAGTTAGTGTGAGAGTCAGAGTGAGATCATTTGTTGGATGAGATTGTACAGCTTCATCTTGTAATGGAAATGTGTTCTTTGCTTCAGCTGCTGGTGAAAAGTAAAAACAAGGGCTCTTTGAAAGCTGTACAGCTTTGCTAATAATCACTGTGTAAGGAAGATACAATCATTGTTATGATATTTAACATCTGTAGTGCTGCAGCATGTTGAGGTTCTAGTCAGGAACTACTGCTCCTTTGTGCTAGAGTCCATCTGAGCCTAATATTAAAAAGACAGCTGCTGGCCTCAGCTAGCTTAGGTCCTGGTTTTAGACCAGATGTGAATACAACAGCAACAAGCAAGTGTGGGAGGCAAAAGCTAAGATGGAGATAATTAGGATTAGTATAATAAACAGCAGTTACATCACACTAAAGCAGCAGACATGAGGTTTTTAGAGCTAGTGAATGAAACATACAATGAGTTTGCAGATTCTTTCAGATAATTTTTCCTATATGCATTGATCTGGTGAAAAAAATACAAATAAATTTGGAGTATTTATTTAGATGGGAATTTTGAAACTCATCTGCTGATAAAGAAGAATCCAGATTAGTGACGGTGAACCCTTTTAGTGCCTGGTGCCAAATTTATTTAAATAAGCTCAGAAGCTCATGCACTGCCAACATGAATCTCTCTGTGCTGAATGTGGTACCAGTGCCAGCAGTTTACAGTCACCAGTGGAGATGGTCAGAAAACACATAGCACCATAATGCTGTTTTGCTGAAAGAGATGGTTACTTTTACTGTAAGACTTTTCAGGATTTCATCAAAGAAACCAAAGCAAAGCCCTGAGGGTGCTGCATGGAATGTAGGAGAGCTGCAGTACCCCTTTCTCCTTAAGAACATTAATTTTTACACCCTCATAAAAAAAAAAAAAAAAAAAAGGTCCAACAGAATAAATAAAAAGTGAAAGTGAATAGTGAATGACCCCTTGTTTTGATCACTGGACTGCAAAATGTGAGAGATACTAGTTCTGTGCCTGAGCTTGGCATCAAAGGGCCTCGTGCATAGCTTCCAGTGCAAGGCACGTGCCATGACCAGGGGACTGCTCTAGAGAGGATGGTTCCAAGTGATATTCTAATAGATCTCTTAAATCATTTCAGTGTAGAATAAAAGTAAGTTTGGAAGTTTCCATATTTTTTTCATGAAATGGGCATCTGTTTGAATGCCCAGCTCTTCATATTGATGAACTGCTAATGTTAGTGATGTGCTAAAACTTGGGCTGTGTTTGCCAATCATTTCCATTTCAGTAGTGCCGCTCATCACTGAGCAGGTCTGATCTTAACCTCTAACTTCTTGTGGTTTGACTTGGATTTCCTCTACAGTTCTCAATTTGATTACAGTTCCTCACATTTGACACACCAGTCACTAAATTTATGACACTGTTTTTCTGAAAGAGATGAATGCGCACATGACAGGAGTGATAGTTTTCACTGGACAAAGTCAGGAAGTTTCTGGTTTGGAATAAAACTTATATACTGTCATGAGCTCTTCTGATTATACATGTATGCGTCGTTACCAGTATCACATATGTGCCAACTAGTGGTTACAAAGAGGTGTAACTGTAATTTATGTTTGCTCAGATGCAAAAGTGGAATGACAAATGAGTAAGTCATTGCATCAGTGTTAACAGTAAAAGCATGACTGCATTCACTATCATTGTATTGCCTTTCAGTTCAATTAAATGCCATTGCTTACTCTTAACATGAAAGCACTCTAAATTAAAATAAAAGTAAAAAATCCCCAAAGTGGTTTTATATAAATGAAATTCTTCTCCTGTAAGATATGCATAAGGATATTTGAGCAGCATTTTGCCCATAAATATTCAGTCATTTTCATGTTTTCATTGGACAGTGCATACATTTGTTACAATATGAATAATGAAGATGCAGATTTCATTTTACTTTTTCATTTTAGTTGTAACAAATAGAGGGAAAAGCAGAGGCATTTCTAAATCATCCCTGAAAAAATAGGAAGAATTTATCTTTGAACAAAATATAAAATATGTCAAGATTTTAGACATCTGTGTCACAGTGCAGAACAGAATTATGTAAGACTCATTTTTCTCTATTTCCCCAACTCTGTTTTAATCTGGGTGCAACCCAGAAGTGTTTCTTGAGTATTCTGATACTTCCTTACAGTATTTGTGTACAAAAATAGGTGCTTTCCCACATATGCTTTTCCACAACATGGCTTTCAGTAGATTAGTGACACAATTTGTCATGAATGTCCCTGAAAACCCATGTATTGGTAGAATTGTGAAGCATTAATAGTTAAATATTGTTTTCTTTAAAATGTTGACTTTTTTAACACCTATAATTCTCCTCATTTCTTTCTTGGTTGTCATAATTCTGAAAACAGTTTCAAATTCATGGAATATCAACAATTTCCCTTTTTTGTTTCCTTTTGTTTCAGAAGTCTTTGTAACATCTTTTTCGCCACCGTTTTCTAGGTGTAGAAACCCACATGCTTCAGTAGAGTGAGAGAGCTGGCTTTTTCTTCCCTGTTCTGAAACCATGACGAGTCTAATTTTAGACACAATGCAAAAGAGAACATTAGTTTTCTGCCTTACCTCCAGATACGTATGAAACAAGAATGTCATTAAGACAATTGGATATATCTGAAGAAGTTGTTTTTTCCATGGATAACCCGTCTTTCTCCCTAAATAAAGAATGATGAAAAGCTGTAATTTTAACTTCATAATAACAAAATATTCCACTTACTCCATTCCTTAGCACCCAGCATTGGCCACATACAGCATATTTAAGACCTCCTGTTAAACTTGTGTGACAGTGCAGTCAGAGCTTCACTTTAAACCTGACTTTGAAACAATTAGATTGAGAAGCAATATAAGAATATTAAAGACAATTCTACCTGGATAAATAATGCTGAATAGTATTTGTGACTATTGAATTGAATTCTAGAAGTTTATTTTATGTAACTTTATTTTTTTGACTTGCACTTTCTGCTCCAAGAAGTTCTTGGTATCCAGACTAGCCTATTAAATGTCATAAAACAGATTAGCATGCTGCTCTTACTATAATATCTGAATCAAGATGGAAAGAGGAGAAAATCCCTTCCTGAAAGAATTTACAGACAAAAACCAGGAAAGAAATATAATTTGATCATAATTTTTAAAAAGCAAAATCAAGATACCAAGAGATTAACGGACCTGCTTGGCAGCACTCTGGAGGTCTCAGGTTTCCTACAAGTTAAACAAACATCTGTGTTACAAGATTATTCCCTAGGATGATGAGCAAACACCCAAAAAGTTGTACATTAGCAGCCTGTGAATTGAACTAATATTAATAAACTCTTCCTGTAACAATTACGAATAAAAAATCAGGCATGTAGGTATCCATCTCTTCACAGGCAATTAATGATAGTAAAAAAGACTTAACTTTTTAAGAATATTATTTGCAGATACTAAATGTAAAGAAAATGCAAATACAAGGCAATGCTCCTTTGAACGCATTCTCAGATGTACTACCTATGAAAACCAGAAGAAAATAAGTAAATTCCTACAAAAGTCCATTAAACAATTACTCTGCAACAAATTCCCATCATTTCAAAACTGATGGGTTAAAATTGGAACATGAAGGTATTTAACAAAAATCTAGATTTGCAAATAGTGGGATTCCTTATCATGTAAAGGAATGATTAAACCAATTGATAGCGCACTGGTATGCATAGTCTGGATTATGTCTTTGAAAAAGAGAAAAGGCTTGATGATGATCTAGCAGCACTGGTTCCAATAGGCCAGTCAGTCAAATGCAAATATAGTCTATAATAAAAAGAGCTGGTTGGCATAGTAATTGGGAAATGAATGTTATTTGTAGCTCCATATTTCTGTCTTTAGGAGTCTAAGAACTAGGAGGTTGGTATTGATAAGAGGGTTTGTGTATAAATCCTTTGTAATGAGGCTGTGCCTCTTCAGTCATTTGTATTAATTTTAACTTTAGATATGAACATCATTCTCTGAAAGGGGTGACAACTAAAATAACTAATTTCATGAATGTCTGGGGGAAAAAATTTACTCATTTTAGGAAAAAAAATAATATCCTTGGGTTCTTTTTTGGTTGTTTGGGTGGTTTTGGATGGCTTCTTTTGCAGCAGGGGGAGTTAGAGGCTACGTACAGGATCACCTTATATGTCATGACATGCACTATAGATAGATTATAGCTGCATTTGTACAGATACTAGCAAAGATGACTTCTGGTTTGGATGAAGGAAACTATTAGGTAGGAGAACTACCAACTATAACATATAGTTGAAGGGGTATAAATGTCCTTGCTATCCTTAACTCAGGTCAAAAACTCTCTCTGAACGCCTTGATATCTGCATCAACTCCAGACATTGATACTCCCCCCATGTAATTATTTTTTTTCTTTATTGGTAGGTTTGGCTGATTATTTAGTAATGCATTTGGCAGTTTCTGCTGTTCCATGTCTTCATGGAGACACCCGTATTTGAAATCTTGTTCATATACTGAACTTCTGAATATTTCTGTGAGATCACCTGGTAGTACAGGACTGGAGGGTGTTGAACAGGAAAGAACCTGGAGCACTGTGGAAAGGTGACATTTTGTCAGAGGCTTAGATTGCCTCCCTTTTGCTACTGTGTCCACACCCCAACTGCTCTCTCCATGCAGTTTCATTCCCATCTACATGGATTCCCTTAACTCTTCACTTTCTCTTCCCCCATATTCTGTTATTTACCTCTTCTGTTTCTGACACTTTTACCCCTTAGCCTTTCTCCTCACCTTTCCAGTCTCTCCTTGTTAACTCTACCAGCTGTGCTTCCTTTCTCTAATTTCTCTGTCCTTGTTCTTACTGGCCTTCAAGACACCTTCTTCAATGCTCAAGGACTTGCCTTTCCTTAATTTCAGGCTCTACCCCATACAGATAATTTAGAGTTTGCTGGCTGAAAGTAGCCTTTGGAACTGATTTTAAACAAAAAAGACTGAATAGTAATTTTGTTTAAAATAGAAATGTGTGACTAGTTTCCCTGTCCAAGTTAGTACAACCATTGCTGTAGCTAGTTATAGGGCTGACTTGAAAAGGTTCTGTATACTTCTATCACTATTACTTTGCTAGTTAGAGGCATATAATCAGCTCATGTCTTTGGGCATTAGGTGAACACAGAAGAGAGCAAGAAGGAATCTCTTGCCTCTGTCCCTGCTTAAGTTTTACATTTATACACAATTAGTCAGGTGCATTAAGGGCTTACTGTGCTAACTTCTACTGAAGCATCAGACACGGGTACTACCAGAGGCAAGGTTATACATAGCAGGCTCGATGGGCCGGTGGACTGATCTTAGACAGTAAATCCCATGCTTTTGTGATATGTTGACAGACCCTTACCTTAAACAGTGCTAGCAGGCACTGCTGTAATAAAACCAAACTGTCTCATGTGCTACTTCTGAGATTTTCCATAAAAGCAGCATAAATGTTAAATGAATAAATAATCTTCTCCTAAATTTTGTACAATAACTGAGCTTACCCCAGGCAGGTTGTGCCACTGTAGATCAGGGTTTGAAATATGTGAGAATTCCTTATTCCTGGTAGTGCATTGGGAGGAAGAGTTTATCACTCCCCATGCCATTTATTTCTCTGTAAGGTGTTGAGGGCTTAGGTCTCTTGTCTTTACACATCCTTGCTCATACTAAGGCGCTCACTAGGCTCTAACAAAAATTTTTGGAGGAAAGAAAGATAACAGGGAAAACATGCAAAATATTAGTTAAATTAATAAAATAATCCCACTTCCCTGATCTTGTGTGCAGAAAGAAAAGAAGAAATTGAATTGAAAATGCATTAGGTAATGCCTGATCTAGGAATTAATCTGCTTACTTACACACAGCAGAGATACAAATTCTCTTGAGATAGCTAACTTGGTTTCTGATGTGGTATAATCCATGTTTACACATGTTGCACTGAACTGTAAAGAGAAAAGATTCCTGTGTAAAATGAAGGAGAGATGGAAAGCAGAATGAGGAAAAAATGTCTTTTTTATCATGCAGTAGTATTCTTTTTCTCACCGTTCAAAAGAGCACATTAAAAGAAATCTGTTACCTCTGATCTGAACTGGGAAAAAAGTGCTTGTTTTAATTGAATCTCCTTACTACAGGAGCTTTTAGCTATATTTTTTGCTGAGTGAATGAGGCTGCAGGAAAATGTAAAGTTACATAAAGCCTCAATGGAAATGAAGATGCTGGAATCATACTTTCAACCTTTTATTTATTTTTTTAATACATTTACTTTGAGTACTGCACTTTATTCATTTGTTTTGATCACTCATTAGGCATTTTTCTTTATTGAGAAGTAAATGTCTTGTCACAGCTTAACCTAGCTGTGCACTGGGGAACAAGATGTTGTTTAAGATACATTTTGAGGAAATACCTCAGGTAGAGTTCGTCATCTCATCATCCATGGCTATCTAGGAGTCTGTAGATGATGCTGAGATGACTGTGGTTTCCTTGAGACTGAGGCTATGACCCACCTTTCTTGCCTTCATTCTATACACAGATTTGGAAATGAATTGGAAAAGTGTTTTAATTTTGAGAGGTTTTAGAATTTGAGATACATGTCATTGTGAAATGGGTACTCATCTTAAAGGGGTTTTCCAGCCTTCCATTTAAAAAAAAAAAAAAAAAAAAACAACAACAAACAAACCACCAAACACAAAAACCTCAAAGGAAAAGATGTAGATAATCTGAGAACAAATTACTCAACAAGTTCTCTGAAGTACGAGGTGAGGTCGTGGCTACTCTGTCTGTGAACAGCAGAGGAATTGCTGATCTGTCTAGTTCTACCTTGAACAGCAAGTGTAAGGCAATGGAAGGCCATGAAGCCCTGAAAAGTGGTGCAGAGAGCAATGAGAAGGTTGTTTGCAACCCTCATAAAGGCATCAATGAAGGAATCCAACTTCATTCAATATCAATTGTGCATAATTAAACTTTAAAACATTCAGGAATCTTAACACAGCAATCAGTAGAATATTATTACATTTGGGGATTTAAATAATGACATAATAAAATGTGTACTCTCAAGGACAACAATATAGTGTAAAGTGAGACAGTACTGAGCTAACATTGCTGCAAAATCCTTACATTCTGTAGATCCTGACATTTTATTATTTTTCTTTTTAAAAAAAAAAATGTTTATACTTTACTTAGTTTTTCATACAGTTCCTTTGTGTTCAATATTCCAGGAATAAAGAGAAGAAAAAAAAATAGGATTTTTGTAGCTTCTTTTCTATACAATGTGCAATACAAGAGGTAATACTTGATTTTTCCCACTGAACACTTTCTTTCTCAGACAAGGGTCGGTCCTTGCACTATTTCTGTTTTCATAATCCCTTAACTGTTGTTTTAGAAATTATCATATGCTTTTGTAATTTAAAAATATATGTGTATATATATATATATACCTGAAATATTTTTATTTTACCAGAAATTTCACATTATAGCAGGTAAAGACACATAGAATCTTCTGGAGTCCCACAGATTTTCATATGAAGTTATGAATGCACTGAATACCATGGAACCAGAAAACACATTTATTTATTTTTTTTATTAAATCCTCCACATGGCAATAGAGCAGTTTCTTCAGAAAGACTTCCTTTAAGTGTTTAAAAATCAGTTACCCATTGAAACGCGCTTCAGCAGATGTAGGTCCTGTAGCAGCTGTGTGCACAGCAGCAGCAGTTCTGTTCCTTTTCTGATGAGGTGAATGTTTGAGACAAGGTAAAGTAAAATTTAAGTCTTCTGTCAGTGTAATGATGTCCCAGAGTAGCAGTGCGCAGTGGGAAAAAAGTCTCTGTTCATATCTGGACCCTGTATTTTTTGTGACTTTTTTCTTTACTCTGAATATGTAAATTAAAAAGGTGAAGTCAGGGAGGAGAAAAGAAGGGAGATGTGGAAAGCCTGAATTTCCCAACAAATGATCAGTTCCCACCAAAATGACTTGCAGTCCTGTGCCTGAAGAAAATCCCCTTCCTGCAAGTGCCAAAAGGGCTGTGCACAGAGGATGTCGTTTCTGTGCTGTACTGTGCAGATCTGTTTTTTATTTGAACTCCTCTGTTATTATTATATTGGATTGGCACTTTTTAGGATTGTGAAGCCTTAAATGCTTCATTATATTATAACTATTAGAATTTTAGTAACATCACATTGAATTTTAATAATTGAGAAGCTGCTGTGAACATAGGTTCCAAGAAGCTATTCAATTCAGCTCTGCTGTGCCAACAAGGAAAACAGCAGCAGTGTAGTAACCAGTAAAGAATATTGTTTATCCCTGGAGAGAGAAAAAACTGGGTAACTTGGTGGCATACTGCAACTCTGCACACCTGTCTACAGCTATTCTACAGCCAGTGGTTATGAGAAACATCTGTATGAAAACAGGTGTTTTTCATAAGCTGTTACAATTTACCTTCATTTAGTGTTCTATAGAAACAACCCAAGGTCACAGTTAAGCATTTCAATGTGATATATATTTAATTTTAATTATTTCACCGGACATTGATTTTACATGTAAGCAAAGAAGAGACAATTACTTTCAGAAAATTAACCTCAAATTAAAACTTTATGTTGAATTGTTTGTTTGTGCACCATTTTTAGAAGAAAGGTGACATTAATTGCCAGGCCTTTTAAAACCAGTGTGGAGAGAGGGGAAAGTATGATAACACACATTAAAAGACTAATGATTGCTCAATCGAACTTTTGGTGGCACCTCCTTAATCACTTAAATCATGATGCATGCTGTACTTTGGAGGGTAATTTCATACCTGGTATAAGGTGCTCTCTTACAATGTGGGCTGCTGCTTGAAGTTTGGGCCCTTTTTGAGCAGGAAAATACCGGAGGGATGGGTGGAATCAGGTGAGGTTATTTAAGTTCTTATCAGTGTTGGTTAGACAAATTAGAGAAGTAACACCAACCACTCTGCTCCTAAAACAGTTTCAGTGTATGGCTTTAACTCCCCACTGAACCATAAGGATTTGAGATTGCATGCCCTGAGACACAGAGGAAACAGAGGTGAGCTCAGAATGAGTTTGACAATTCTGTTACACTTGTAAGCTGCTGAAGCAGCCCGCATGTTCCTACATGCACAGCAAAGTGACCTCAGCAGAGAACAATGCAGATTCCACATTCATGAGATTCAAATCCTCAAACTTAACGGGCAAGACCCCATGAGGCTTGATGTATTAACATTGAATGTATTGTTTTGAACAGAAGAGTAAGAGCGTAATATCAGTCTGGTTGTTAGTGTTACTGGGCTTGCGTTTTAGGTGTGCTGCTTCATGGCCTGATTTTGCAGGTCCTGCAGGCTGTGCCCAGCTTGTGAGTGCTGATCTCGGCTAGTCCCACATATTACTGCACTTAAAGGCTTGGATTTCTGGAGATCTTTAATCACTTCTGGGTTTACCTTTCTTCCAAACTTCATTGAAGCAAAGGCAGAATGAGTTAGGAGACTTACTCAAATAAGCCAAATCTGTTACCAAGAAGAAAAGTGAGCTACAGTAGACCCTGTAACATCATTTGACCTCTGTGGGTGTGCCGGCTCCAGGTTTCAGTATTATGTGGCTTGAGATGCAAGGACACGTCTACTGGTGAACTGGGCTCCTCAGCATAATCTCTGGCAATCCTGACAGGAGTTCTTTAGATTTCCCTTTGATGTGTACATGTCAGAAGAATAGAACAGTGACAATGTGGCCCTTGCAGCTGTCAAGGTGCCTGAAAAAAGTGTACACGCACGCACGCATGCACGAACACACACATACGCTCTTTTAAACCCTGACAGAATCAAATGTAGGAGGTAATGCAGAGTTTGGGGATGCTCTTACCTACCACTGTGTTTTCAAAGTTAGATGAGAGAATCCAAAACAGTGTTATTTGCTTTATGTCTGCATCACTAATACTGTGCAGCAATACTAAAATCATTGAAAATCTGGATCAGTGTTGAATGAAGCAGTTTACTAAATTTTATTAAAAGAAGGGAAGGTAGGGGGAGGGAACAGTAAATTAAGTGTCCAAAAATTATGAATGCAGCTCCCAGAAAGAAAATAGAAGAAGGTGTTAGAGGTGAAGACAGAGGAAAATGGTAATACGTTTCTGGTTTTCTTAGCTGTCTAAAACAAAAATTTGATAAACATTTAAAATTAGTCCTCAAAATGTAGGGAGCTTAGCTGTAGAATTCCATCTGATCACTATTAGGCTTACATGAGATTACAAAAGCCTGCTGATAATAGAGTTAAATTCAATTTCAAAGCACTGCGGTGAGGACACTGAAACTGCAACAAGCCAGTAGTATCATTTGGGTGAAAAAGAGGGGATACTCAGAGCATAACAACAGAGAGTCAAGAGGATGCTGTTTACACAGTAATTGACTTGAAGGGTAATTTTTGTGATATATTGTTTTCAGAGTTTAGATAAGGCACGAAAATACAAAACCAATAGTATAATAAAGGAGAATTTCAGGACTTTAGTGGGTAAGGAGAAGGCTTTTGGACATTGTACATGATTACTGAGGACCTTTCTTTACCTTGAGTTTATTTTTTGACGTATTTCTGAGCTAAACCCTGGGTAGGTTAGGGTTACTGCACTCCTGAAACTGATAACCCATAGCTTAAATTTCCCCCCTTTGTTTTATTTTCAGTTTTGTTTTCTTTATTAAATAAATTTCCAAAGTGCCTGGGTATATGTGTAGAAAGTTAGCTACACGGTCATTGCAGCAATTGAAACCCACACCGAGTCAAGTCAGAAGAGAAAATTCTAAAGGGAAATATACTGAGGCTACATGTCAGATGTTTCTCTCTTCTTTTCTCTCCCTCTCTTTTTATGCACACAAACACCCATATGCACATGCACATATATTAATATATATAATATATGCAGATATTGATGGAATTCTATGAGTTGAAAGAGAGGGAAGATGTCTTTAAGGATCCATATCTCTCACAGCAGATATATGTTATTATCACTGAAATGTGGCCTTCAGTCTTGAAACAGTTAAAAGAGTTCTACGGCCACAAAAGAAGAGATTTCTTCAGAATTATCTCCCGCCTCACATTTGCTCTTAGGCAAGCAGTTTAAAAAAGCCCAGTGATTGAGCCAGTGATCCAATTTGAAATGCAGAAATGATTAGAGCTGCTTGCCTCATTTCATATCGAAATTCTCTGATTTATGACAGGGCTGCAGCCAAGATCTATCTCCAAAGGGAATTAGTGTGCAAGTTTGCATATTTTTGTTATTTAGGTTTCTGATAGCAGCTGCTAGCTAGAAATACTGAACTGGGAGGTGGTGGTGCTGGGTTTTTCAGCCATTGGAGCAAAGAAAGATAAGAGCCTTATGTTTAGGACATTTAGACCCCTTGACCATCTCACCATACAGTAATTTTTAAATTTGGATTGCAGTAATACAGGAATCCAGCGGAATGGTTAATTGTAGTTGTGGAGAAAGGAATTACCAAAATTCTGTCTCCATGTTTTAACTAGGGGAATTTTAATGAGGCATAAAACTTCAATCATGCAACTGACCTGTGGGGCAGAGTGTAGAACATATAATGAAACAGAAATAGAATTCTGAAAAAAAATTATTACCTTATCTGGAATTTACATGAAGTGTTAACAGGAAATTATGCAGCAGTTATAAATGAAAAATATGGGATTTAATGTACTTATTAATAAAGATTTGTTACATACATGATACCAGTGTCCCAAATCTGCTGTCCGCAGCTGTCCCCAATTTCTTATTTCTCTGTCCTCAAATGCATTTAGTGTCTTCTTATTACTCTGGAAGCTGAGGCCAATATCCATTTAACACCATTTTCTAAGACAAACGGAAACATCTTTGTGTAGGGGTCGAAGACGGAGGAATTCCCCTTTTCTACAGTATTCAGACACTCATAAAACTCGGAGTTTTTCATTTGGAATTCAGTTAATGTTTTCTTTGGATTTGTAAACCTTCTGTGATGAGGAGGAAAGAATGAGCACATGGTAGCTCTTAAAAAAAGGGGAAAAAAGCCCTCTCCATTGAATGAAAGATGAGTAACTGCCGAATTATGCTAGTATTGCACTGAGCAAAGAAGTCACACTGTGAAAGTTTATTACCTTAGCTACTATCCGGCTCCATATGGAGTCAGTATGGCCTAGAGTCTCAATAGTGCTCCTAAATTGACCTCACCATAATGCAGCTGTGCTTCCAGGTATTAAAACCTCTCTCACATTTCACTGAATATTCCCTAGGGGATCTGAGGTTATTGTAGTAAAAACTTTAAAATTTGATTACTTTGTTCTTTGACAAAGAATTCAGTAAGAAGATCATACAGCCTGCATACGGTAATGTGCGAGTTTTTTTCTTTTAAATCAGTTCTTCATGCATGCTTGTATTTTTGCATTCCTACCCTTGTTCCGTAATGGTAATTCTGCCAATAGAGCTGGTCATATTTAGGTACGTTAGACAGTTGCCTAATGGACCCACTTGCTTTGTAAAATCACTCCGAGCATAATGTTAACCTTAAAATAACACTGTGATACTGCACCTAAACCAGCACCAACAGGGCTGAACTTCCTGTCCCTCTCTGCAGATGCCGGTGATGGGAATTTACATTAGCACATTTGAAACAACAATTTAAAACATTGTGCACCCAGTAAGTGAAGAGTTATCAAAACAGGGTCATAATGGAAATGGAGGAAATAGAAATAAAGACAGCTTTCCTTGCAACAAATTCATCCACTTGCTTGGGACCATTATCCAGACAAAAGAGACAATGCAGTCAGTGAAACTGTCACCTGAAGGGAAGGACATAGTAAGGTCTATTTTTATATACCCATATATACATTAAGACAGTCTACAGGTCTTAATTTTTTCAGTTTCCGTAATAATAGTGTAGGATGGCATATATTGGAGATTATTTGAAATACAAAGATGGTGTTGTGTTTTTTTTCTTCTTCCTTTTTTTCTCCTTTTTCTAACAGTAACAGAAAAATTCCAGCAGAAATATAAAAGAATCAATCTTTGGACGAAGTCCACCTTCTCTGTTCCCAGTAAAATTGAGCAAGCTCTCTTTCCTACTGCCTTCTTTAGTGATTTGATTGCAATGGATTCTGTGCCTGCTGTACTGTGAGTTTTATGATTCTGTGAGAAAAGATGAATATAGCGCTATAAATCTCCCTTCTGAATGCTATTTTAGCTTCTCTAAAGATATTGTAATCTAGTCTATCCATGCTATTTGCAGAAAAGCAGGAGATGGAGTTTTTGTTAGCCAGTGACTGAAGTTTTCAGAGCATGGACTCCATCTGTGGGCCTGAAGCTTCGTATGGGCAATCACTGATGTATGTGTATTTTTTTCCCATTTTCACTTGTGCAGGCAGAAATTGAGATTTTTGTGTGAAAATATGGTGCAACTTTGTTCAAATAAAAGGTTATGTTTAGAGTCGTATAGGGAAGTCCAGTGGTATGTAGAAAGTGAGGATCAGATATGTCCAAGGTTTGTGCATTAGTTGGCAGGGGATACATTTTGCCTTAGAGAAGCCCCTAACTCAGCAAAGATGGAATGGGTCTTTGTCTTAGCATAATGCTATTGTTGGAATATAAAAAAATTACATTATGAAGCAATGAATATAAACTGAAAGCATGTATGGGTCTTTCTGAAGAACACGACAGTTTCTGTCCTTCCTCATGAAGTATAAATACTCATACATATGAATAACTAGTCCTGCTCTTTTCTTCATTAAATTATTAAACTATTGATCATTTTAGTTTAGGCTTTACCATGGGCTTTCAAGTCTGAGAATCTCCGTGTCTGCAAAAACCACTTCCACATGGTATTATTTCTAAAGCGTATTATTTTAATGATTTATCATAAAGAATGATCTTCTGTATTGCTCTGATAGCCAGTAAAAGTTAAAATATTAAGTGCGCAATATAGTTAACTTGGGTAAGTGCAGCATTAAAGGAGATACACATTAGCTGATATGAGGCATCACAGGTAAAATCTAAAGGATTAAATTTGACAGAAGAGCCCCATTTAATTTCTTCCAACCCCTGTGGTTCTATTGAATAAACGTACTTTAAGTACCTTTCTGGACTGCACTAACATTTGCTGTTCTTGGAAAACAGTTTTTGCCAGAGATAGCTATGTTACTGGGAAATGCAGGCCCACAATGGCTCTCAGGGAGGCAGCTATCTTCTTGTAATATTCTTATTAGTTAATTCCCATGAGACTTGCTCCTGGGCTAACTATTGTGAGCCCAGCAGTGTGAAGAGGTTATCTGGGAAAGTCATGGGGAGGGATGCAGTGGCAGCAGCAGAACCTATGTACGCATGTGCATGTATACCCCGCCCCAGGAGAGGGGAGAACAAAAAGGTATATGAAACAAAGGTAAGCAATAAAGGATAGTGACCTAGTTCTCCAGTAGCTATGGATCTTCCAAATTACATACTGGGTTCTATAAAGTCTATCCATATCCAAAGTTGAACACCTTCCCAAACCTTATGAACCTATCTTAGCAAATCACTCAAGTATGATTGATTTGATTCTGACTGGGTGAGTTTGGAAAAAGAAGTCATTCCTGAAGAATCTGGGCAACCCACTTACATCTGAAGACCTATCATCCCTCAGGGAAATTAACTGCTAGTGGTCAAATCCTGTTGTGCTTCATGTCTGTCTTGACTTCAGTGATGGCAGTCTCCGGGACCAGCCAGAGTTAAGTGATTTTACGTGTATGTGGGTATGTTTGCACAGACACATGTGCCCATACACACACCACACATATGAACATACATTTCTGAGGGACCCTATTTTCGAACCACTTCCACAAAGAAGAAGGGAAAAACAGTTTTAATTTCACGGAACTGACCAGGAGAGATAATGAAGTACTTTCAAAATTCTTTGTGTGCGGAAGCCCTAGAGGCAAACCCAAGAGCTTTCTTACTTTTAGCAACCAATTACTGCAAAAAAAAAGTTCCCCCAATTATGAAGTACACTAATGCAGACTGCTCCGACTCAATTTCACAAAGTGTATTGGAAAGGCAGCATTCACATAATTAATGAGAAAATGCTGCATGTGTTCAGGCCTTCCGTTAATTGATTAAATGAGTCTATGTCTAAATCTGATTATAATCACACTGTGGCAGTACAACTAAGTGTATAAGAGGTAAAGGGACTCTCTCTCTTACACTCTTGGATATGTGGATATGTCCTCCCTCCTGCTCTCCCTCCCCAAATGTTAAGAACAGGGTAAAAATTGGGCTAACAGGAAAGGTAGCAAGCTTCCCTATTGAAAGCTGGGTAGCTTAATTACAATTACTTGAAGAGTTATTCTTGGTTTAATGTCTCAGTTCCTGTTTAATCCATCACTTGCACTTGCAAAATACAGCGTGCTTTATAGCAAACACCAGTTTGATGCTTATTGTGGTTAACAAGTGCTGGTTAGTTTTCCCGTGGTGTCGTAATAAAACACAAAACCTGCCATGTGCTTGTCATTTTTTTTAAAAGAAGGCCACAGTGTTCCCTAAGGGTTGTGAGAGAAGTTCATCCCATTGAACTGGTCAGCAAGATATCATTAGCTTGTTGTGTACATGAAATCCAGGGGTTAGAGCACCAAGCGTCACAAGCCAGTTTCTTTACCTCCTTGAGCTGATCAGAGGATCAGAGTATCAAGGAAGGATTAGCACTGACTTGGGATTTGTGTGATTGGTTAATTTATTGCGGCGATGGCAGGCCTTTCATCTATGGCAACATTTAATCAGCACGGCCATGGAGGCTATTACGGGTTAGCTCTTTTCTCAAGTCAGCCAGGGCTGCACCATCAGCCCTATCACAATTCCCCTGAAATTTCCAAATTATCTGGAACAGGCTTTAGCCTCACAGTAATAAAAATTAGAAGAGATTCCTGATAGCGCTGGTGGAAAAGGCTTTCACTTGCACAGGGCAAATTATAAATAGTATGAACGTGCACTTTAAAAAAAAAAAATTCTCCACCTCTTAAGAGATGTGCAGGACTTATCACCCCTGCTCTGATCCAAATCCTCGTGGTTGAAAATTTATATTAGATTTTATCAGTGAGGCCTAAGTCTAGAAAAATCAATGAAGGTTATCTTTTATGTTGCAGGAACTTGTGGAAATATTGATTTTCATTTTATAGTGAATTTGGAGCATGAGTTGGTAATCACTGCTGAGCTGACTACAATGTTTGCCTACTGTATCTTTTACTGAGTTTTGCTCAAGTATTTAAGATAGTATATTCCTGTTGATTTTTAGCATGTAGTTGGAAGTCAAATGTTTCTTAATACAAGTTGGTGCATCTTATGTTATATAATGTAATCCTTCAGCGTAATGGTGATTAGCTAGTGTCTGTTGAATGATTTCTGAATTTAATAGCAATGTTCAGAATGAGAAAAAGGGAGATTTCAGGACTCTGCTCATATATCTTGCTTCTCCTTTTTCCTTGCCAGTCACTAAAACACTTAAGTGAAATACAAAGTGTAAGAGAATATAATGAAGAATAAAATGAAAGATTCTAGAAGATGAAATTTCCATGTATAGAAAGAGTTAGGAACCTGAATAACTGCTAGTATACATTACAGCTATTCAATCTATTAAGCATTAAATCTTTCAGAACTAATGAAAGCTAGAAAAACTTCTACTGATAAAAGATACCATGGCCACAGTTTATTAACTGAGTCTGGATCCTTCATCTTAGCTCTTAAAAATGCTTTAACTAGGTAAAAAAGTGATTCAGAGAGTGATTTCAGAGCTTTTCTTATGTAATGCCCTTACTCGCTCTGTGGGTTTTTATTTGTACAGAGCGTGTCAGCTTTCGATGTCATTTCTATTGGCAGTGTATCTGTGCAACTGATTTTAAAATGGATGAATTCTTCAAAAATTCATTTGGATATTGAAATAAATCTGTTCCTGCCAAATTTATGCCTTTTTTTAAAAAATTATTATTTTAGGTAACATATATGTTGACTGAGTTCTTTCAGACCTGATACTGGAAAAGGAATTTTTAATACCTCCTTCACACAGTCTAACTCTTGGGGAAGTAAAATAAAACATTGTGACTTTAATAAGATAAAAGCCTAACTGACCATGAGCATTCAAAACAGGGATACTCTCAAATACTGTTCACTGTTAAAGTAAATATTGTAAAAAATAGTAGGAAAACCAAAGCCATAGCTAGTTTTAAATAGCTAGATTTTGGAGCATGGGCTGTGCTTATTCCCTCCTTTCTAAGTCCTTTGGGCAGGACCTGTTCTTCTCCGAGTACAGAAGGCACAATGGCCACAAGTACTTTGCCTGAGTGACCTTTTCAGTTTCTCAAGTAAGGATTTAGATCTGTAACTCTATAGGGATGATGAATTATTATTTTTATTTTTTTAAAACATTGGTGTGAGAAAATACTGTCCTCTGGGAAAGAAATGGTGACACTTTTCACAAAGTACATGTCCTCAAATGCAGTTGAAGACCATAATGCTGCAGGTGTCCCTGAGCACAGTATCTAAATACATGGTCATTTTTAGCTGCAGCAGATTTGCAGGAAAATGTGTATGAACTTAGCTACCTGGATCTCCTCTTGCTTGGAGCACCTGCAGCACGATACTGGGGAACAGACAAGGATGCACTTACTAGTGTGCATGGATATATAAAATGGTAGCTCCTAGAATGAACTGTGTGTCACTGCATGTATTTACATGATATTGGCATCCTGCCTAAATTATGCCCTATTATGCTTCTGATTCTCTCATTATTTTAGTATCCTAA
Source organism: Falco naumanni (assembly GCF_017639655.2). Lineage (NCBI taxonomy): Eukaryota > Metazoa > Chordata > Aves > Falconiformes > Falconidae > Falco > Falco naumanni. Next base: position 95,888,342 of record NC_054056.1, read on the forward strand.
CTTCTAGTGTTCTTTCTGAGTATTGTAGCTGGTATGTCTTTTGCTTGGTTCTATCCATTTTCCTGCTATCACAGTCTCTTCATACATTACACAGAAATGTTACAGGTTTATAAATATGAGCAATGGTGTGTCACTGATTTTAGGGAGAGCAAGATTGTGTCCACTTTGTGGTTTTCCATGTGATGATTAAGCTGATTTGTATTTCTTTGGCTGGAAATCTTTTTCAGGAAAAAAGAAATGTAACAGATTGAATACTGTCTGGTCATGGCAATTGTGTGAATGACGAATAGTGATGGTGTATGTAAAAGAAATTGAGGAAGGTTATACCTGCTATAACGTTAACTTTTATAAAGTACGGTGACATAGAAAAAAGGTTTATTTTTCTTCCTGTAGGTGAATGTTTGTGTGATCCAAAACCTGTAAACCTTTAGCTTTGCCCCACAGAAATGCCTACTGTCTTCCCTGGTATTTTGAACTGAAGGAATGCTGGAATATACACTTGATGGGTTAACCTTAACGCGTAGGCAGGGGAGAATGCATAGTAATTTTTTTCTTTAAATTTAAAATTAAATTATTAACGTAATAAAAATCTTTGACAGTAGAGAAACAACAAAAAAAGGATGACCTGCAAAGATTGAGTTAAATTCTGTTATCCAAACCACAGGTGCAATTCCTTTTGACGTCAATGGGAATAGTGTCTGTGTTGCTGAGAGTAAAATATGACCCATTGTCTATTTGCTTGTCTATTATGAAACTACAGATGAGCCTGCATAACTGAACAGATATGCCTGGACAGATTTGATTGCTTTTGTTAATTGTTAGTCTTGAACCTGGCATTTGCAGGAAATTATGTTGAATATTTTATTTTGCACACTTTAAGCCAGTGCTGAGTTTAAGGAAAACAGTTAAAGGGTTCATAACACAATTAGGCAGGTTTTGGAACATTTTTCTCTGTCCTCTATTCTGTTGTCATTATTGATCTAAAGAACAAGAAGAGTTTGGGTCTTTTTCCCCAAATCAAGTCATACTTTTCAAAATCATATTCTTAAAAATTCACTAAAATTGGAAAGATTATTTTTTGCATTAATGAATAATACATTTCCATGAAGTTTTCTTTAACTGCCTATAGATTACAGCAGTGCACTTTTTAAAATGATTCTTCTCTGCTGCCATTAATTATACAAAAATGAGGGACTGCAAAGTGATTATATATGACAATCATCTGAAACTTTGCTACTGCTTGAAATAAACCTGGCTTAGCTGATTTTCAAAGTGGTAGTTTCCAAGTTTTGCCCTTAGTTGTAGCTTTACCATAAGTTTTGTTTGTTAGGCTTTAGGAAGCATTTTAGATTAAGGTTGAAGAAATGGAGATTTGCAATCAGATGATGAGATTCTGGTGTGCTGGATTCCTGAGGTTTACTGAGCAATTTATAGTAACAGAATAGAATCTCCCCCAAAGGGTGTCCTCACCATTACAAACCCTGTGTGCAGGTCATGATGCCCTCTTCCTTTCAAATTTTTTTTTTTAGAAACCCTGTTAGCTGCTGTAAGCCCCATGACTCTTTTTTTTGTGCCTGGCCAGGGAGGGAAAATACCCACAAGAAGGGTCAGCTGCTCTTGTGAATACGTACTGCAGTTACCCCAAGTCTTTAAAGGTTCTTCAAGAAAGACATTTGACCCTGGTTTGCCCCAAAGAAGGCAAGTCTTTGTAATTGACCTGGACAAATAAATCATATAGAAATATTTTCCTTTCAAAGTAATTATATACAACTATAGGATAGCCAGAAGACTTGGGATCCATATCTACTTAATAAGAAATAAAGTCTCTTCAAGTCAGTTGGTTAAAAGCCCAGTTAGGCAAACACAGCAACTTAAAGGTAATATGGAAATGAGGTGGGTTGTGGGGGATGAAAAGTACACACAAAACAAAATCAGTGATGTGGTAACACCTGTTTTATTAAAGAAAAAATCTTCCTTGGAATAATATAGTGGAAAATTAGGATTGTTAGACGTTCCTAGAATTACTGAAGAATTGCTTATATCTGTAGTATGTTGACTAGCCAGTACATTTCTAGATTACTTTGTACATATTCCTGGAAAATAAGCCAGCATTGGTAAATAGGCTTGATGCTTGGAAAGACTTTAAGATAAATCTAGTGATCATAGTATTGTAAATATGAAATTTCACTCTAGAAAACAGTGCATTTGACTTCATGAAAAAGACAAATTTTAAAGCATATGTAAAAGGTAAGTTACTTTGAATGCTGTATATCAAATTAGTTACACAAAAATGGGAAGTATTTCAGAAGTTGAAAAATACAATTGGAACTTATCCTGAGTCAGAGGAACTAATTCAAGTCATTCTCCTGGTGAATGTTTTCTTACCCATATGTATTCCAGCACTGTCTTTACATGTGTTATGCACCTCACTTATCCTAATCCAAAACCTCAAATTGGCCACAGTCATTACATTAACCTTAAAAAAAATTTTGGATCAGACCAAAGGTGTGGTTTTTGTCTGGTGCCAGTAGTCTGTGCTTCAGTTTGTTCAGGCGAGGTCTATGAGCTTTTATTTGAAACATAGGTGTTTATTAAGAACAAAAAAAGCAAACTAGCTTGTTCATTTTAATGGGCTTAATTTTCTGTAAATACAGTGAAAAATCCAATTTCTTTTTTTAAACCAACTCTTTTCTTAAAGTTTGAAACAATTCTAGCAAATAAAAATAATAGTCACTGTTTCCTTTTAATAAAATTGAGTACTATAATACAGATATTTCACTAATCTTAAGATACTTTGTTTCGTTATTTTTCTATTTCAAGTATAAATGCTATCTTTAAGCTAATGTACTGGAAGTCTGATAACCTTCAATTTAACATGGACACTATTTCAAAAAGATCTTCAGATAATTTACACACTAAATTTCAGTCACTTCAAGTTGTATGAGCTCAGTTACACGTAAATTTTGCTATTATAAAGAAAAGTATTTTATTTATTAACTTGTTCAGGTTACATGTATGTTAATCAGTACCACAAAGCTGTCCCAGTAATTACTTTTTAACTTTACTTGTGTGGAATTGACTGAAGTGAATGCCATAAACCACCAGTTGAGTATTTCTTTCAGTAATAATTGATGTTGTGCATATTTATCTTAAATGACATACTCTGGAATGCCATAAAGAGTCCAATTCTCTCTAGTACTGCAGGGTCTGTATTAATTGCATGGTAGGCACAAAGTAAAAGAATCAATAGAGTTGATGTCCATGGCCATGTCCTGCGTCCTGCTTCCTTCACTTTAAATACAGAAAAATTTCCATGGCTGCAATTTTTTTCAGCAATGAACTATGGAAGACTTTATAACTCCAGAGAATTTCACTTTGTCATGACACTGCCACATAGATGCTATAATGAAGTTGTCTTGAACATTCAGGTGGATATAAGTATGAATTTGATTGTAAAATCACCTGCTACTCTCACAGAAGTTAGAAAGTCAGGTTTTTTCATTTGTCTGAATTTTCTTGCATTTAAGAGAGATTTCAAGTCAAATACCTGTCCATTAATTTTCAAAGCACTGTGATTAATAATATATTGTTTTGTTAAAATCTCTGGCAGTCTTCTGTGGAATACTTAAGAAATGGAATCTTTTAAAAAGCGTTTTAAAAGTAGCCTGCTTCTAATGCACTACAGGGAAATAATTCCTCTGACAAATGTGCTATTTACAGTCAAATCATTTAATAACTAAAATAAAAAAAAGCAGTAGTGTGGTTTACTAGAAAGTATCTGATTCCTGTTGTCAAGCTTTTAATCAAAATCCCAGGCCTTGTGGAGTAATCTAGGGATTTTCTTTTGTGTTTTATTAGTTGTTTTTTGAACTATAATCCCAGTAATGAGCAAGTAACAAAACTCAGCTGTATATACAAAACTACCACCTATCGCAGTTCTTTCAGTCTCAAATAGGATAACCAGAGCATAACTACTGTGAAGCAATACAATTATGAATTTCTTGAGGGGGAAAAAGGAGAGATAAGTGCGCGGGAGTCAGCTAACACTGGTGCATGGGTGGCTACAGCATGCAAAGGGTTAACAAGATTTTCATTTTAGATAGTTGCCGTAGTAACAATCAGAGAGCTCAGGCTGTATCTTTTCTATTTGTGGGGAATGTTTAGATTTACAGAGTAGCTCAGCTTATTATATATCTGCCTTGATTGCTGGATAAGGTTAGTTGATTAAAAACAGAATAAGATGCATTTTTATAACACGAAGGGAACCTGCCGCCCCCCGCCCCAGCCTCCCATCACTCTTTGTCCAGATCTCTCTCTGCTTTCCCCGCGCTCGCCCGCCGCCCAAGGTGTGGCCGTAAATCAAGTTTCACTTGAACTTTCAAGGAGCAGAGGCCGGTGTCGTCTGCACTGCATGCAGCTGGAGTGCTCAGTCTTGAGCATCCCTGTTGTCCTTCCAGTAGCTGATTTGGGCCATAAAGCCGTGCTGCAGCCAGTGCTGGATTTGAGTACAGCTTCTTTTGTTTGGTGTCACAGCTCGCTCGTTCGCCATCCACAGCTTAGCAACAGAAAGTTTGATCAAAGGTCAGCTCCATGGCGGAGGAGCAAAGAGGCAGATTTTCAAGTGTTCATCACCCAACTGCTTCCCTTGGAATTAGCAGGAGTTGTCAGAGGCTCACGGGCTCTGCAGACGTGGCCACCTCCCTCCAGTGTGCAAATAGGATCTGAGCTTGGTAGAATCAAACAGCTACTCATTCCCTCTCCTTACAAGCTGAGAAGGCTTGTGACCACTGTAGCAGGGTGCTGGGTGGGCAGAGGTGGCGGTGACCCTCAAGCCAGGTGGCTGCCGTGCAAAACTGATGCTCCACACTGGCAGTGGCCTCACACTTCACCTGGAGGCCCATGTCTCCTGGGATCAGGGAAAAAACCCTGCTCCATTGGGATGCCAGTTTCAAGCCTGCCTGGAACAGCTGCTGCCAATTAGTACTGAGTGATATGTGGTAGTTGTTTGAAACCGTCTAGACGGGGTGGATGGGGTACTGTAGCATTTTAATGCCAATTGCTGTGACAAGAGGAAGAGAAATTCTGGTGTAAAGTTTTACTGACTTCTGTAGTTTGATAACCTGGACTTCTCTGATTCTGCTGATTTCTACAGCTTTTGCACTTTTAGAGCTCATGTTTTTTCATACCGCTGATGCTGTTCGTCATGTTAGGTTGCTTTCTTGGCTTCATAACACATGCACTGCAGAGGGGCTTTCTTTTCCTTTTATTGACTTCACTGGGATATTGAAGAACTAGGGACATTTGGAAGCTGGCTTTTTTTTTTTTTTTTTTTCTCAGGTATCTGAAAATTAATTTGAAAATTTTATTGGAAGTCGAGGGGGTTTGATTTGATTTTCTTTGAACCAGGAAAGGCCTTCAAGGAAAAATTACTTTTTGGAATTAAAAAATGATTATTTGGAAATTTGGTCTGAGCCAACAGTACAATAGTTTTCTAATCAGTTAAATTCAGTCCACAGTGTGGTGGTACCTAGTGTGATTTTTATTACCACTCTGAGTTTTCATTTCATAGAAAGAAAAAAATAATTAACCTCAGTCCTGTGACCTAGGTGCAATATTTTCCACTTGAGGACCTCTCCTTGCACTTGTGATCCCAAACAGATGCTTTACAGCTCCTGAGGGGTTCCATTAGAGAACATGGAGCTGCAGCACTGCTGTCTTGAAGTGACTTAATCAGTAGACTGGTGACTGGCAAGAGTTTGACATGAATATTCTGTAGTCGTAGACTTACCCAGTTATTCCATTCATCATTTTCACACTGTTTTGTTTCTACATGTGAAAGTGAATGAATCTATCAACTCCCTTTAAGCAAGCTGCATCACTCTTTTATCAATACCATCATCTAAACTCAGGATACCAGTGTGTGTACATCCATCAGTCCCAGAAATGGACATAGGTTCATAGTAAAATTCTTGCTGCAAAGAATTTAAAAAAAAATAATAATTCTTTCTGAGAAAAAGATCATTTAAATAAACTTGCCAAGCTTCCAGCTTCTTTGTCTACTACCACTTATTCCAAGTGAAGCTCTTTTAAGTTCCCTAAAATATGTAAAAATGGGAGAGGTTTGGGCTTCATTCATTGTTATTTTCAAGTTACAAACTTAGCAGCAGGTCCCTATTACCATTTTAGCCCTTCTTTTATGTGTAAATGTTTCTTAAGTATCTGAATGAATTTCCCAAGTAAAGTGAGTTTTCTTGGAACTGTTTTTACTTACAGAAAGTCTTTTACCCTTACATCCAGCTTCATTGTGTTCAAAACCAAAAGCCTGTAAACAGCATTCCTACACTACTTCTTTGTTTCCATATTTTAAGATCTATTATGCATAGTGTAGTGCGTAATCATAATTATGCATTCATGATGATGTTTGTACTGGCTTAACTCAGGAATAGTGCGAGAAAGCTAATCTCGAAGGTACAGGCTGTTTTCCTGCACTTTAGATTCTGATCTGAGCTGTTTGTTGAGTCTTACTGGAACCAGAGCCCCGTACTCACCAGTCCCACTGCTGGACTCTCCATCTTTATCTCCAGTCCCAGTGAAGGACCTTCACCCATTCTTTGAAAACTTCTTTTTTTCATGGAAACTTGCGTAGTTGCAGTTTTTCGTCATGCTGCATATAATCAGTACACTGAAGCAATTTAAATGCGTTACACAACTATGTCATACAAGCTACAAAAATGAGGACCTTTTTAATCTGCCATTGGGCATTTTAGGGAGCTTCATTTTCATTTTTATGTGAGACCAGAAAACAAAAATCCTCAGGCTTTTAAGGCAAAAATGGGAAAAAATGACCTGGTTATGCCTAACATGTCTTTCAGTGGAAGGAAGAAAGTAACTGTGAGGTAAAGGTGCTGCTCTGCTCAGTTCATCTTCTTGGTCCAAGCCTTCTGAAATGATAGAGAAAATGAAAGCACCATTAATCCATGATTCTGAGCTGTGAAAGATCATATTGATGAAAAAGTGCAGAATTTTGAAATGTATTTTCTCTGAAATCCCCATATTAATCAGTTACTTAATACTATTGTTACTTATTTAAAAATGTATACAAAATTTGATGGCATGGAAGAAAGATTAAAAACCCTACATTACTGCATAGTCATATGTTAATTTATGCTGAACTACCTTCGTTATCTAATCTATTTTAATATTTTGTGGGTTTTTTCAAGTATAATATTTGAGAAGATAGACTAGAAAATAGAAATTATACTGATAAGTGAACAGAGAATAACCAAAAAATCCAATTATTTACAAGCATTTCCATCAATATTATACATATACATATGTAAAGTTAATTCTTCATTACTTGTAGACAGGAAAGCATAGAGTAACATTGAAAATCACTAATGAAAGCTTGTTCCAGTTTTTTTTTACATAAGCAGTCAAGAATCATGCATAATGCAACAGTGTACCAACTAGCAGCACACTCACAGGAAATAATTTAAACTTGTTTTTTACGGACACAAGAAGCTGATTTTAAAGCCATCCCTAAGAAGATTGTCCTTGATTTTACATTATCCTGGGTTGATGTTTCAGTTTCTTCCATTTACTATCATACTCACTGGGTGAAAAATATCCGAGCGTCTGCTTAATAGTGATGGAATTTTCTACATGAAGATGTAAGGAGGAATTAGGTTTTACCCCATAATTATATATTAAATCAGTGTTAAAATACAGTTGTAATCAAATCCTTTCATATCCCAAGGCCACACATTTGATACAGTACATTGGAAGGTCAGAATACTTAGCTGAGTATACACCCCTTGAGACTCAACAGATGTACAGATATGTGGCCTAATCCCAAAAACGCATTCATAAGTCTGGAAGATCAGAATTGAGCCTTAATTCTCTAAAGGACTGCCACAATGTTGTGTGGTCCTTTCATCCAAATTAGAATGATTCATTATGTCTAGTCCATTAGCACCATCAGGGATAGGTGTGGGCCATAAAATCTGCATTAGGATTTCTAAATATGTCAAGGATAATCTTAAAAGGAGATAAACTGGGGTGTTTTAACTGAGCTATAAATAATTAATCAAAGTCATACATGTAGACTTCTGGTTGTTGAAGCATGTGTTAAACTTCTACCTTAAATGATTATGCTGTCTTAACAAATATAAAACTTGGGCAGAGGATTGTTTATTGGATTTATACTGTTACTTTTAGGTACTGTGTTTCTTGTTGGTAAAGGCAATGCCTAAAACATGCCTATAGATCTTAAAAAATTGGGAAGGTAAGCACAGAAGATTTTTTTTTCTGTTACGGGATTCTATTTCAAATGAGTTAGGTAGGAATTTATATATAATATTTTGAGTGCATTCAGCATGTGCACCACTGAAGTTCAAGTATTATGTCATGCATCATCAGGAGAATTACATTATAATACCTACACCATTGACTGTAATACCTTTGTATTAATCATGTATTTCAAAAAGGCCTCAAAATATTAATTGGAAATACAATGTTAAAAGAGCTGCACTGGAATATACAGCTAAAATATTGGACAAGCATATACAAAGAACTTTTTATTTTCTACCTTTTTGGTTCTGGGGAAAAAAAAAAAAAAAGATAAAAAGTACTTTTACTGCTTCTAAAACATGACTTTTGTTAACCCACCCTTCATGACAAAAATAGTCACTTTTCTAAAGAAATACACACAACCTGTGTTTGCAGTTCCAGGTGAAGTAATAACAATAAAATACTATGAGCAGAATCTGTAACTACTAGCTAATCTATAGTTCTGTGTATTGGAATGTTTATAGAAGGCTTTATGCATGTGCCTTTTTATTTTGTGTTTTTAATTGATTCTTTAGATAAATTTAAGTACATAAAATACATAAAATTTGGACTTCTGGAAATGATGGTTTAAGCCATTCATTCCAGGATTAAAAGAAGTACAACGGAGAAAAAAGCCCCAAAACTACTGCAAAACAGAACTTATTCAGTACCACACCATAACTAAGCTGTAGATAACAGCAATCATTCTTTCAGTGTAAATAGCTGGACAGTGGGACCAGGCAGAATTAACCCATACACCATATGAATGCTGTTAAGTCTTCTAGAAAAACCTCTTTAATTGTCCCCATGATCATTTGGAATATCTGTTGTCACATTAACTACCACTGGCCCAAATGATCTTCATGCAAAGAAAGGAAATGGCAGATGATTAACAGGGATTGATGGTTTATCCCAGAGTTTAGTCCCTCAACTCATCCAGCATAAACTGAATTGCAGCTAAGCTCTACTGAGCAGAGTATTCATATTTAACATTAAAACTGTTTAGCAAAAGTGGAAGGCATTACATTCAAGCAACTGCATTTGGAAAAGACTTGCTGGTAAATACTAACGTGGTCTCATTAGTAGAAAGAGAGACTTAATTCTCAGAGTAGACAATAATGTTCAACAGGGAGGTTAACCCGGTAGGAAAAATGAACTGGTAATTCAGTGTGAAAGTGTGCAAGCAGCACTGCGTTATATCTTGTCTAAAGATAAGTTATATACAGTGTGATTTCATCAGTACAGGTGCATGTCATCTCTGAAATAGTATTATCCAAACTATTCAACTTTACAGTAAAGCGGAAAGGTTCAACACCCATGGCAAATACCAGAGCGCTAAGGCACAATGATGCTGGGCATGGTACCTGCAGGTATCAGCTCACCACAACAGGGATGATTCACTTAGTGTTGTCAGGTTTCAGAATATCGTAATCATATTTACACTAATCACAGCACCACGTAAGAATACAGTTTCTTGGTGTGCTGGTCATTGTGTAAACACAGCGTGTGTCTCTGTGTGGGTATGTATATACATACACTGCTATCCCAAAGAATGAAAGAAATAAAAGAACAGGATAGAGAGTAATAGGAGAAATGTAATGTGAATGTTAAGCGAAGAGAGTGGCAGCTGCTGTCCATCCCATGCTCTTTGGGAAGGGGAGGAGTTATCCAGACATTGTTAGTTAGGTGTATACAAAATGGAAGAGAAAGATGAGGGGACAGGGCAAAGTAGGAGCAGCTGTGGAGTGAAGCCAGGTGAGAATACTTTATAGGAGGAAGAATGGGAGTAGAAAGCCCATCAACGTAGGATGCTGTGGGCAGGGGAAGCTCACTGAGTATTCAGAGGTCCAGTTTACAGCTTTTCCATTCCTGTTCCTACTAGTTGGTGGTCACCTCCTCCAGGACTACATGGCGAGCAGCCAGTAGGAATCACCAGGAACCTCAGCTAGGGCTAAGTGCTCTGGTATCTAGATCAATTATTTAAAACCTTCGTGGTTCTGGGGAAGATTTTGAAGATGGGTTCCAAGTGTACCCTGGATTAAATAAAACAAGCTAAAGTTGCTTTTGACAGCCATAATTTTGTACCTAAATTACAGTGAGATTTGATTTATGTTTATTTTATAGATTTGAAAAAAATGCATTCTAGCTAGCTAACATGAAATTACCTCAACGTTTAGCATACATTTAATTTGCATTAGGGACATTCATCAGGAGGCATATTTGTTACTCATAAAAAATTTTGAATCATATTGGAGTCATGACAAGTGTTGGAAAATATTAACAGACCTAGGGTGTATTTTTTTTTGTTTGAATATTTTCTTTGGTCTGCTTTAGGTTTGTGGATATATGGTGAAATGTATGTTCAGTTTTGTCACTTGACAAGTGATGATCTCTTGGGGTAAACAGCAGGGTTTCTCAGTTGCAGGGAATCCCAGCTGTCTTTTGGGATTCCATCTGTGTGTGCATTTTTTTTCTTTTTTCTTTTTTTGTTTTCTGGCAGCCCCACCCCCACCTCCCCAACCCTTTTTTTATTATTATTATTCTTGAAACATTTAAAGGCTTTGGTTTGACCTCTTGAAATGTTAACAATTCTTTTTCTTCTACCATCACCTGAAAAAAAAATAACCTACCCCCGAAGAGACTCTCTTCATGTAAGTGGAATCCCAAAATAAATAGCTAGATGTAATGCATGTAAACTAGGAATGACGCAAGGTGTTTCACAGCCAGCCAGTCCGTACTGCCATGTTAACCACTAGCGCTACATAATGAGAATCTAGAGCCCTGGGCCAAAGAGACATGAGGACTTTTTCCTCCCACCTTGTCCAAGATACTGGGAAAGCCCCTCCATCTTTCCTCCATCACTAGTTTCATGGGCCATCACAAGCAACAATTTGTCTATCTTCTTTCTGCCAGTTAGCGTGCAGGCACACCAGTTACATCTCTGCAGGTAAACGGGTTCTTGTACTCTCTTCATCTCGCCATAAGACAGGCATCTGATGGATGGTACTTGAACACTCCTCTCAAACACTGGGTTCCATAAAGTTGTAAAGGAGTAACTAACAGTTATCCCAGGCTGTCTGCAGATTTAGGTGAAATTAACTGCATCTATTACATTTGTATCAGTTTTTCAAAATATATTGGTTTCCAACTACAAGGACTAAGGATTGCAAAAGTTCTCTTGTGTTTAGTTTAAGCTTCAAGATCTCACCGAATGACATAGCAGGGGCTGTGAAAACTGAAATCCTGGTGCAATTGTACAATTCCAGAATAGGTGTTTATAGGCTGGAGACTGCCATGTCTTTGTTTTATTTGGTGGTGTTTGTCATCAGCATGGAACCACAGCACCAAAAACCTTGACACCTCCAGCCTCGTGTGAGTGGAGAAGAGTTGCCTGCGCATATCTTACAAAGAAAGCTGTGGTACTGTGAAGTGCTGCCATAGGCTTTGACTGGCAGGGTTTCCAGAGAAGCCCTTGACATAAATATTTTTGCAAGACTGAATCCTCCTTTGAAAAAGATAAGAGTTTTCAGGGAAGCCACAAAACTGAAAGACGGTCCAGCTGATTGCACACAATTTGACAACAAGATGGGGGTCTGTGTCTGCTCTGTTTGGGTGGGCCTGTCTTAGGGACTGATGAATTTGTAATCAGTTATATGATAAATACATTGAGACAGTCAATGTAAGCATGGGGTGATAGAGTTATGACTCTCCTTCTTAGTCAAAAACATCTTAAAACAAATATTAATTAGGGGTAGTTTGAGACTTATGCAAATCTCTGTTATTGCCCAGTCCAGAATGAGCCCTTAGGAGACCTTCCCAATTGAACTAATTTGATGAGCTTATAAAGTTTTGCTGTATTGAGTGTGGTGACCACCAAAGGTGAGCTTATCCTCTCGAGAGCAGATGTTCTGCAGTTTCAGAATGTCAGCAAGTACGTCAACCCTGTGATGCTGAAATTGAATTTAAATTGAATTTCAAAGTAGAAACCTCTGTTGGTGTATTAACTGGTGTTTTACTGTCCCAGACTCATATCTGAAGGCACCTGAGGTATATTTACAGCTTTCCTCCCAATACAGTCTTGTTTTTAATTGGCTATATAAAGTAACACCGCACAGTGGGGCATGAGAACTTTCTCCAAGGGCGTGAAGACATTTTGGTAATCTCCTGTATCTTTCATGGGAACTCAGGCTCTTTGGAAGATTTAGTAAGAAAATCGGTTTGTGGGAACCAAAATACAATTAGAAGCAAAGCCCTTGTGTATCTTAAGTCTCCAGTAACTTTCCTCTGTTTTGTTGAGAGTACTTTAAGGAAGTAATTTTGTCATTTTAGAGCCCTGTACTGAATAAAGAAATAAAAAAGTTTAAAGAGAGAAATGTAGTGATTTTTCAACGAACGGTATATCTCCTTAGATAATGTTGAACACTGGAACATGGTGCCTGGGACAGGATGGTCATGTCACAGTGACTTGCTGAACATCAGTTCAGTACCTATTTCTTGCTCTGGCACAGCTCCTTAGGAAACAGCTAGCAATAATGAGGCATTTGACATCAGAATTTCATAGATTTCAAACAACTTGCTCATACTGTATTTCTCTTCAGTGTGGGGGTTTCCTCAAGTTTCTGCCAGGCCACACACATCATATGTTAGAAATCTTTGCAGGCAAGAGCCCATCTCACTTTACTTGTCAGCACTGATTCCTTTTAGCAAGAGTGCAAAACTATTTTCGGCCTGCTGTGATGGCTATTTTTATCTCCATTAACCTCTTGACTGAATATAAACATTTATTGAGGGTTACCTCCCTTGTTTGTCCAGTTGCTTCAAAGGTTAGTGAAAAGTGGATGCCTGCCTGACCTCTTTTATCCTCATTAGCTGATTCTAATTGTTCCCTGAGAGATCACAGTTTTGACCCTGTTTATCCTTGTCAAATTTGTCTAGTTGTGGCATGAGGACATTAGCAAATACTGCATTTTCAGGTAAAACTTACTCAAGAGTAGAATACACACTTATCTAGTGTAGTGAACAAAACTTTGGTTCTATGATGTGCCCTCGTTTCCAGAATGTGAGGTTACTTTTGTATGGCCCCATCTTATGGACACTCATGTTAGCAGATCCCTATGATTATACTTAGGCAGTAGGCAGAATGTTTTGTAAGCTTCTGAGTAATTTGTAGCAGTTCTTTTGGAGGGAGAAATAAAATTTTGTTTGGTTTTTGAAGCAACTGTAATATTGTTGCTCCTGTGGCAAGAAAGTTTTTCTTTGTAGAAAGGTACCTTTCTTAAGCTAGAGATATTCCTGATAGCAGTGTAAAAAGCCCCGCAGTATAAAGTAGCTAACACCTCCCAGCACCACCATTACTTTGGGAGTGACTGACTAAATGTTGCAGGATGTCAAATGCATCTTAGGAATTACGGAATGATTTTCATAGTACTCTGGGAGTCAGAGCATGAACATACTTCACTTCTTGGGATGGTATCCCAAAGTTAAAGAGCTGTCATGAAGAACATATTGCCCTTCCAAGAATTTCTTCTATGTCAAGCCAAGAAAGCCCTTTTTCATGTTCCTCAGTGGATCTCAGTTGTGGTTGTACGGTTGGGGCAAAGGACCTGGCAGGTCTCAATTAGGTATCTCAAACAGACAGGTTCCAGGCTTCACAGGTTGTAACCAGTGCCTTAAATCCCACAGACACTTAGTGAAGATTAAAAAGCACTGGTGTAATGCGCTCAAAGCACGATATCCTGCTTTACAAGCAGGTTGCCGCATTCTGCACCAGCTTCAGCTTTCAAATGGATTTAAAATGTAGCCTCAGGTATAGTGCATTGCAGTAGTCTAATCTTGAGGTGATAAAGGCATGACTGATTTAACCATAGCTTCTTGTTATCTTGGACTGGGGTCTTTTCATTTTAACCATTTTAGGGAAATGGCCTTTCCTGAATCAGCAGGCTTGCTTCAATTCTTACTATGTAATAAGGCACAACAAGAGCAAGCCATTGTCAGTGGTGAACACCTCCTATGAACATGTAAACCTCACAGGATGCCAGACCCCAAGAACTGCTGCGGTGGTCCTGACTCATCTTACAGCTCACACAATGTGCCTGTGAGGTACTTCAAAGAGAAGCCATTGCCTGTCTCCCTTAGCGGAGCTGCCAAGCTTTACAAGCAGCCAGGGCCTTGTGAAGTTTTGCTTTCATATTAAAAGAAGTTTATTTACATATCTGTGCAGAGCTATGGGAGAATGGGAAATTCTTTTGAGGAGTCCACCAGCTTTTCTGGCCTAGCAGAGCTGTGAGACGAAACCCAGTTCCTCCTCCAGCCTATCTCTAGTGCCTAGAGACCACTCACAGCTGCTGAACTGATTACAAGTTTTATTGCCAAACCGACCTGGAAGCTAACATAGTGATCATGTAGTTTTTAAAGCTCAAAAAAAAGCCCTGTAAAACTGGGGATGGCAAAGCAGACTCACGTCCTGACTGCTGGTGCTCAGTCTACCTGCTGCTGCTGCTTCACCTCAGAAGGGATAAGGCACCTACATGGGCTCCTGTTGTCTGCCTGGGACTAAGCCTACCACTTAATCAAGGAGAAATTAATCTCCATGAGAAAGTCAAACAGTATCTCTGCATCACATGTCTTCCTCAGCAGTATGTGGTTAAATATAATCCTTTCCCAGGACATATAATTTGTCCTGTCTATGTAGATAATAAGCTATTGCCCAGCACATAAAGATCCTGATGGTATTTGAGGCTTCTTAATACCACCTTACGGCAATTAGTACCCTTACAGATGGGACACAGTGAAATGTTGGATGTTTGGGAGGAAGAAAACCAGAAATGGTAATAAGATCTTTTGAAAATTAAATAGGTGATCCCTTCCACACTTAAAAGAAATAATTTTGGTTTGTTTTATTTTTTAGCTTGTCCTCCAACTTAAAAGTAAGACTCAGTTGAATGTCTTAAACATTTACACTGAACTTGGAAGTGTCCACTACCTGATTAATATGGCACTGTCTTTTGATTGTATTTGGGATTACCAGAGATTAAGAGGACATAAAAGCACAAAAGACTTATAAAGGCTTGACTGAAATGGCAGTTGGAGAAATGCAGCATGTGGAAGGAACATGTCCTGGACCTCCTGTTCATCATGGCTATGCAGTTATGGTTGCTAAAGCTTGTATTTAATATGGGTATGATTGTCAGCTGTGTGAAGAATAGCCACTCTTCCTTGTTTCCATAATAGCCTTAGCTCTGGTTTGGTGGAAACGACAGTAAAGTCCACACTTTTCTATAATAGAAGGTAGAAATGATAATTTGATTACCTTTCATCTGATCTCTTTAATATCTTTTTCAGTTCATGCCTCATTTGCATCATTTTCTGTGCAGTCCATGTGTAAATACTTTGCACTGATTACATAGTTGATAATACCAAGCCTCTTGGTAATTTATATATGAACATAAACAATTTTTTACAAAATAATGTTTTGTTTACTAGCCAATTAGAAATCAGAATTTAAATTCAGATTTCAAATGCATGCAGTTGGTTTGACTCTTGTAATACTTTATATAAGCAAACACACTTTTTGCAACTTCCCATAGAAAAAGTATTATTAGGAATTAAGACACAGCATGTCTCTGGTTGCAGTATTTTTACACTAGGTAGGTATATTGTTGCTAGCTGATGCATTCCTTTTTGCTAATCTCATTCCTCAATTTTATCTGGTTTTTTTCCAACACTTCTGGAAGATGAATAATGTCATGGAGTACATATAGAAGAAGTGTGACTTATGCATAAAGATTTATACGAAAAATGCAAAATATAAAATGCAAATTAAGCAAGGAAGACTATATTTGATAAAACAGTATTAGAGAATAAACAGATAAAAAAGCAATGTGAAGAACTGTGACACTGAACACATCTTATTCTATCATTAAAATATTGTTATATAAAAATTATGTCAAATATATCTTATCTAAGATTATGCATTTAATCTTATAGAACTAAAATATTTTTAGTGTCTTATTTTCACTAAATATTATTGTGTATATTTGGGGAATGTAATGTGTTCTTTGTTAATTCTTAATATACTTCACTACATTTCGAGAACAGTAACAGATAATAAATGTTGCCAATGGATATAGAATGTCCATGTAAATATATGATTTTCCACATCTTATTTTTTTTTTAAACTCTCTTAACCATACAGAATATTACAATAGAATGTAGCTGGAGCCAACTAGAGAATCATAGGTGAAATATAAAAATAACTAAATCTTCTTAGAAAAGGTTGTAACGACTTGGTGAGAATTATATTCCTGGAAAAAATAGTTACATGGTGACTGTTGAACTTTTTACTCTCTCTTGTGGTTTCATGCTTGATATAGAGAAAAAGAACTGTGCAGGACAGAAGTCAAAGTGGCATCCCAGTGCCACACACTGACAAACTCACAGGGGTTTTGCCATTTCATTAGTAAAAGGAGTTAAGTGTTAATAAATCTGAAGCCTCTATATTATCTCCTCAAATACCAAATTCTCTAAATATAGCACCTGAAATATATACAAGAGATGGTTTTCTTAAATGTGTATCTCCTTGCCTGCATCCCTTTCAGGTGCAATGGATGTCATGCTTTGCTGTTGTGCCTTTGAATTTATTAATACAACTTCTTTTATAGTCTTTTCGGAGACAAAGTGCAGTGAATCATTAGCATTATTATTATTTCAGACATTGTAAAATCACACATCAACATTTAGCAAAAGGGGAAAAAAAAATCCATTATCCATTCACAACAATTTCCTATGATAATACAAATGTTACCCAGGACAGATCTTTGAAATGGATACTGATTCTTTAAATTCTTTCCTGTCTGTTTCAGGAAATAGTGAGATCCCATTGATAATGAAGTACAATGTGTCTAAAGTTCACTTCTGAACACTTGGCTCTTTGCTGTGAAAGTCATCTGCATTCCCTTTATAATTCTCAGCCACCAGAGATCTGCTTAATCTTGGAGATCTGATCCAATATCATTCAGAAAAATCCTTGATAATAGTTTCACCATTCAATCAATGAAAGAACTAAAGCTTACTGCTTGCATCTCCTTAAAAAAAAAAAAAAAAATCCCGAGGCAGGGGAATAAGACCTTGGCTTATGGGTTTGGAGATTTTGTTGTTTGCAAATAAAATGATTATTACTATTATTATTCAAGTTCTTAATCAAGGCAAGCAAACGGCATCTGTTTGTTATCATCCTTCCTACAGAAGACAAAGGCTTCAGTCCCTATGGTACTGACTGCTGGCCCCAAGTGGTTGCTGGATGTGACTTGGCAAGGAGTAGAAGACAACAAAAACAACTGCATTGTGTACAGCAAAGGTAAACACAAGCTGATTTTTTTTCTCTACTTTCTTGTGTAAGGTACTGAAATTAAAAATACCTGTTGCATAATAGGAAAATGATGTAGTTTGTCTCCCCTTAAAGTCAAATAGTTTTCATTCCTATTTTCCTACTATGTTCGGGTTTTGTTTTGGTTTTTATTTTTTCCTTTTAATGATATAAAACCATGGTGTCTGTAGTGTACTAAATGCTTTATAAACACAGAAGGATGTAGCTGACATAACACATACCATCTATTTCTCTCTGAGAGTTAGTGCCTCTTGGCACACATCAGCAAAATCTGTACACTTTGAATAGGTGAATTCTTTCTGACATTTTATTGGGCATACTGGATAGCATTTCTCCATGTTACGTTACATTGTATACTACCTGAAATCTGTTTTTGTAAGAAGAATGCAAACTTGATTGGACTCTGATAAGACTCCTTGTCAGTATGGTAACAGAAGATAACTGGAACTGAATTTCAGGGTTGTCACCTCTGACATTCCAGTCTCTGTGTAGTGGCATGATGTGATGATGCTTCACTGGAATGTATTGGCTAGTGGCAATGTGTATCATTTCTGTCTTATGTGAATTGTCATATTTGCCTAAGTCAGTATGAGTTCTTATGAGGCCCCCCAAACATGTTTTGTCTAACCTACCACATCTAACAGCTACTCTGGTTCAAGATTCAAAGGCTTTTGCCTTGCCTCTTGAACCAACTCAAAGAGCTGTTGGTTCAGTCCATAGGGACAAGCTGTTCGTTCAGTCAGTCACTGTGAAAGCTTTGTAAATGTGGTTATGGTATCATTACAGTATGCTAAAAAACCCAAACAAATAAACAAAAAAAGCCCAAAAACAAACCCCCCAAAAACCACCACCTGAATACATGGAATAAGAAAAACTTATTTAGTGTAGCTAGTTTTGGCATTCCCCCTGAAGATCGGGTTGCAAAACTATGACTTTCCTTCCGTGTATTTCAATCGCCAGTCTCAGCACTTTGTGAATACTTCAGAACATGCACTGTGCTTGTTTAATTTCTTTTAGGTTTTATTTCTAACCAAACAGACCTACTGAGATCAAAGATGTGTTTGCTGAGGCAACCTAGTGACCATTTCAGCATACAAGCATCCAGGCAAATAAGCACCCATATCAATATATTAACATACAAAACACTAATCATAACATCAAAGACTCCTAAAAACTTACTAGAAACAATTACAACTTGTTCCTATAATCATTGCAATTTATACACTTATAAGAGGATTGCTTTTAAACTGCCACAAGCCTTTGAAAGTTGAAACGCTGAAAACAGGGAATTTGCATGTTAAAAATGAGTTGCACACCAGGGTCTTATAAATTCTTTCTATAATAATTACAGAATGCCGACACATTCATTCTGCAACCTGAAACACCTGCAGTACTAGAGAGCTGGGCTCAGATCTAAAAAGGGTTGAGCTGCCCTTCCTTTGGAGCTTGCTGATTGCTGCCCAAGTGGAAGGAACAGTGATGTGCTCTGGGTAACGTAGTGAAGGTTTTCCCGTAAATTCAGAGCTGCAGTCTGCTATTCATAGTATTGAATACTCACAGGCAAACTTTTCTGCAAGAACTTTTTAATGTAATGGGAAATTACTTTCACTCGAAAATATAGCTTCTGCAAATTCCCATAGGATGACGTCTTATCAAGTATTACATTCTTTCTGTAATTATAATAATACTTAGCACATATATACCAGTAAGACTTTTCATCTTCAAAGTACTTTACAAACACCAACTAATTCATTAGACAGTTTCACTGCTATCTGTCTGATTGAATCAATTGAAATACGATCATTTTTTTCAAATACTAAAAACTTTCTTCAGTTCGGTACAATCTGAGTAGCCCAAAACATTAGTCTTTTCACTGAATCGTGCTGGATTTTGTTTCACTGACGATACTGGCTATTTTAGTACTTGGTTAACAGAATATTGTGAGACAGTCATACAGTGCTAAACATGAATTCTGTTATCCTTACTACAGATGCGTATTATAACTAAAGTCGGGGATAAATTTGGGCCCTAATTTATAAATACATGTTAAAACCCTGCTACTCCACTAAACTAATGTGGGAAATAAGTTGTAGATATGCTTTGCCTTCACTGCATTCTGTTCATCTCTTTGCGCTTTGAATTTGCTGCTCTGTTGTTCATCAAGCACCTACTCTTGCCTTGAGCTCTGCTGGGATTTTTGTACTAGAAAGATTAATTGGCTTGCATCACAAAACAATGTCAAATAGAAGATGGTAAAATAAATAAATAGAATAATGTTTCTTCCTTCAATTTGTATCTCATCATTCCAGATTACATTGCCTTGATTTGTGTTAGCTTTCTGTCTCCTATAGTGCCATTATTTCTAATGAAACGGTGTCAGCTGGCATGTAGTTGTAATTCGATGTTATGTTGTAGTTGCATGTGTATAATTTTGTTACTTTGCTTAGCAATACATTGTTATTTCTGAAAGCAATTAGCTGAACAAATGTGTGGTATTGTACATGTAGCCGATTTGGTCACCTGGGAGCTGTTTTCCTGACTATACCCAAGATGAGATGAGTGGAAAGTAAGAGGAAAGTAAGTTTAAGAATTGGCTAGGAGTATATGCTACTAGTCCATCATTTGCTGAATCAGAAGCACATGCCGTATTTCCTTTTAGGTTTTTACAGTGATACCTTTGAGAGCAGATTTTTCCCCAGATCTTTCAGGAGAGCATAGGAGTGTCAGCCTGACTTCCAGTTCACTGGAGACTGTGGGCACTGTAGTCATCCACGTATTGCACATGGAATAATCACAGGGAGGGGAGTCTGGCATGTATTTCCTATTGAAAGCAAATCTGAGCTGGCCAGCTGACTCCCTATTTGCTTCAACAACTCTCCATATTTTTTTTTCTCTAGGCAAGTAAACACAAAAAGTGTGTGCACATGTATGTAGTATATAAATACAATGTACATCTATAGGATTATATTGCTAAGTTATTGCAGTGGGATCACAATTCACCTTCTATATAAATTTTTAGGTTAAGAAATAGGTTATTTAAAATCATACATCATAGTACATTCAGAGTACATAGCTATGAAATAACTATTCAGTATTTGAAATTTATTCTGTTTAGTGTAGGATACTTATTTCTGTCTGTATTTTTCATAACTACATTTCCCTAATACTAGGATGAATTAGAAAAGGGAAAAACAGTTCATTAGTTTCCCTTTCTGCAAGCCCTGATACAAGCTGGCTACTCATGGTGTCTGCCTTTATCCCATTTTATTTTCTTGAAAGGAAACTTTTACAACTGTAATTACATACTTCTTTTTTTTATATATATATTTTTGTCAAACTTCTCTCATGTTTCAAAACTAGTCTATTCAATTATTTTAAGAGATGCCTTAGAAACAGTGACTGAAATTTTAGAGACAGATTTTAGGAATTGTAGCTTATCTAGAATTACGAATACATTCTTTCCAAAAAACAGCTACAGAGTTTCAGTAATTCAGGCAAGATACCTTGGCAGCGAGTATTAATGCATGAATTGTATGATCATCACAACGTAGTGTACTTGAGGAGCATTTGTAGCTGACATGCACCAGACCTGGTAAATCTCTCAAGACCAGAGGTAGGAGTGCCCCCACAACCTTGGAGGGGGCTGGGGTATTAACTGCACATCTTCCAGTGGGACTGTAAAGGATTTTAAAAAATGAATTATGACCAAATAGAATAGAAATGGTGTGAAAAAATACAGTTGCACAGACTGAAAACCATGTTCATCTAGCAGACATTTTTCTAGATATTATTTAAGCCATTTATGTGAAATGTATGGATACCGTATGTTTAGTGGCATTGTTAAAACAGGGTGTCTGTACAAATATTTAGCTGTGGGAATTATAAAATCATAAGGCGATTAAGTTAGCTAGTTGTGAAATTCCAATATTGCTTTTTAAATGACTTCAGGATATAGGAGGTGCTAAGGTTATTATCTGTTATCAGGAATACAGCGGAATTGTACGACTGGATAATAACTAAACAACTGACACAATGTAAAATTACATTATCAGTGTGTTAAAACAAAATTGCGCCCTAAAGGAGTCTACATGCCAGCTCAGAGCTGCAGTGTAATTATGCTTAACTCTGATAATTAAAATACAACGGAGATCAACAGAATCATTTTCATTAAGAAAATTATTAATGATGGTGGTATAACAGTAATTGATTGCAGAGCACCACAGGATAACTCTGTGCAGGAAAACCAACATGTTTAACGTTCGTCTGGGCCGGTTGGGTTGCATTGCGTACCACCGAGCACGCTGCCTGGCCAGGTGGCAGCTGCGGGGCACGTCTGCTGCTGCAAACCCCAGACCAGAAAACGGCTGCTGTTTGGGCTGCCCTTTGGAGGGAGAGGGACGGGTGCTGGTGGACGGGGCGGTGGGATGGGGTTGGGTACAGCTGCCAAAAAGGAGCCGGCCACCGGCAGTGACTCCCACGCTTCTCAAGCCATCCATCATCTCATTTTGCATGAGGCGGTGTTTGGTTTTGGATTTCCATTAGTGATTTACTGGTGTTATTTCCTCCTCTGCCTGGCCTCACTGAGTAGTTTATGCCCTTCGTTATTTCTGAGAGGATGCAGGAGGAGGGAACAAACCAACGCCCTCGCCCCGGTGCAGTTGCACAGGCACTGCATGACATCTTCCTAAGTAATTCCATGGGATGGTTGTTAATTGTCCTTGGTGGTGTGGACACATGATATGAATGCCATAAAAAACCTCCATCCCTCCATAAGTGAAATCACAGCCAGTGCCCACTGAGCAACTATAACAAAACCCTGCCTAGGGAGGATGTTGCCTGAGGCTGAGATCCGAGAACTGTCATTTTCCTTTGGAGAAGGCTAACTGAGGCAGCGGGGTGGTGGGGGCTGAGGTTGGGGGAGTGCTCCTCCACCCAGTGAAGGGATGGGCGCTTGCTCAAACAAACGCTGCATTTGAAAGCTGCCCGAAAAAAGTCTGTTCTCCAATCACGATAGAGAACGAGCCTGCTAGGGTGGATTTACGGGATGATATTAGTTAAAATGACAGCTGCCCACACTGAAACTGTGTCATGTAGCTAATTTATAAATAGCAACTCGAGAGGCAGCACACAGGAGAGGGCAGAGCAGAAATCGGGCCTGGAAGCAGAGGGCTGCGCTCAGCTCTGCTAGGGCTTCCCCTGGCTGCATGGCCCGGTGGGTGGCTTATTTTAAGTCAGGAAATACATAACTGTTTGCTTATTTCATTGGTGCTGGGATGCGTTATTTAGCTGATGCCAGGCATTGAAGATACAAATGCTGCAAAAGGCTTACATGAAATTACTAGTAAGAATTAAAGGCAATTTTTAATTAATTTTGCTAATTTAAAGTAAACACTATTTTTTAACATATAGGAAAAGTCAGTTGTCACAACGGAAGGGCTCTTAAATTTTTCTTGAGGATTACTTTTCTTAATTATTCTGTGAGATCCTTGATACCATGTTTTCCCCAGCAAATGAGTTTTCAGCTAGCAAATACTGTTTTTTCCTGTAACTTCAGGCAATGTAATGGTATATTGAGCCACAGACATAGAAACCCTAATGAGGCACAGGTCAAACATCGTAAGGAGTTTAAACACTGCTGCATTACAATACAAGTATATTTTGGTTTGGATCAGAGGAAAAGTTGATTAATAGGCCAAAGATTAACCTAGGGCATATATCTTAGATTGCAAGGGGCTTCTTTCACATACAATTAAAAGCAAATTGGGTGAATTTACTTAGCCTGTTACACATGGACAGTCAGAAAATTGCAGTATCTGCTGTCCCACTGGATGCCTCCATTAGCTAAACAATGTGCTGAAGCCTTTGGTGGTGCTACTGGCACTGATTACAAATCTGAGTTTTTAACAAAATGCACACAATGCTTATCCTAGTATCAAAGGTCCATGGAAGAGCTTCTTTTACATTTCTTTTTTCCATAACACTGAAAAATTGCAAAATATTTCTCAAGAAAAGTACGATTATGTGTATAATGCTTTACATAAAATAACACCTCTGCAAGGGTGATACACCTTTGCAGTCGTTAGAAGAAAGTGTCATGGATACAGACGTAAAGATATGATTGGTAGGCAAGTAGAGGGCACGATTCACATTTGGTTTTGCAGGGGTGTTGAGAAGGCAGGATGCCTAATGACCCTTGCAAACAAAACTATTGCAAATCAGTCCTGCTACTTTCCTTGCTAGCCACAGGAGAAAATATTTTGTCCCCATGACTACTGATATTTATTGTTTGCTGATGGCAGACAGTGTTATGGACTTAATTCAGACACAATTCAGCTTCAAAGAACTCACATTGCAGGATTCTGCTTTTCCCTTATATTTATTTTTTACCTAAGCAAATAGGTCCAAATGGGGGATTATCTGCTTTAGGGAGTTTAAAGGTCAAGGCCGTGTCTATGGTCTTAATTGAAAAATGTTATTTTATGCATCTTTATGGAATTAGTATAAAATGCATATAATAGCATACAGTGAATTATACATGCCGTCTAAATTCTAAGCGTGTAGATAATAAAGGGAAGATGACCAGAAATGCAGGGGTAAAGCTATATTTCCACTTTCAATATGAAAATGCTTTTGTTCATTTTCACTGCATGTCATTTACATAGCAGCCAAGTGATTTTTTTTAGGTTGTTCTCATATGTGTACATTAGTTTTGGGTTTTTTCTTGTGTTCTTCTTGTCACTTATTATGTTGTTTATTTCATAGTTCGAAACTGAAATTCTTTTTCATATGAGGCAAGGACATAGGCAGAATACTGACATGATGTGCACAGAATTATGTATTTTTGACTGAAGCTATAAAAAGCTGTAGATTGAGTCTAACACTCACCTATGAGAACATGTTCAGGGTGGAAAAGAAACCCAGTCTGTACTTCACACTGGGACCATGTGAAGTCCCATTTCTTCAACCATTCAGACTGCTGGCAAGAATAAACGCAAACATGCAGAAGTTATTTTTTTCCAATATATGTATTTGTCCCTCTTTTTTCTAAGTCAGTTGCAGTAAGTTCAGTCTTTTAGAAATCATTTTAAGAAAAATGTTGCCATTATATGCCATTATATGATGTAGATGCTATAATCTACATAGGTAAGATTATAGCATCTATAAATCTATAAACCCATATAGGGTTTATTTTCTTTTTAATTAAATTAAT
Source organism: Falco naumanni (assembly GCF_017639655.2). NCBI lineage: Eukaryota > Metazoa > Chordata > Aves > Falconiformes > Falconidae > Falco > Falco naumanni. The sequence continues at coordinate 95,913,265 of NC_054056.1, forward strand.
TTTCCCCATCCATTATGCTAAACAAATATTGAGGACTGCAGTAAACCTGGTGACCCCAGTGTTTCGTGGTAGTGTTACCTCTGTCATCTTCCCTGCAAAGCAAGAGGGAAGGAAAAAAGTCCCCAAATTTGCTGAGCCACACATTTCAAGTTGTCAACAACCCCATCCACAAGAAAACAGAAGAAAATATATATGCACTCTCTCCTGTCAAAAGGCTTTCACCTTATCTTGAGAGACTGTCAGGGCAGGAACATCATGGAATGGACAGGAGTCTATTAAATTAATAAGCTGCTGGATGGTGTCTGGAGAGTTATGATGCTCCATAAATCCAGTTTGATCATGGTGGACAAGGTTTAAATCTGCAGCCTTCTAATACACATCCAGGTCCTGGACTGGATTTGAAGTTTTGCGCTGGAGACACAGAGATAGTCCTGCAGCTTGTGAATTAAGATTTATCATTTTTTCATACTGTGGGTTGTGGGTTGTTTTTTTTTTTTTTCCCCTACACTTCTTGACAAAAATGAAAACACCTTAGGGATCCTGGCAAATGTTACTGCTTCAAATGAAAGAGCTGTTGTCAAGGTGAAACCATGACCTAGAAGCCTAAAATCAAACCTTGGTCATTCTTTTCAAGCAGCTCCATTGGTGCTGAGTATAAAACATCTGTATGCGAGGAAACAGGGCTGGGTTCATATGCACCCTGTTTTATAGTGACTCCTGTCAAATATTCCTACAGTGTATTTGTGATGCAAGACAAACTAATGGCGTGCCATATGAAAGCAAAAGCTAAAAAAAAATGTAGAAATACCTTCTTCCCCCATTCAAGGTGGTTCTGTGCATAATTAACAGCGAGGTGAGAGGTTTCAGTGCCCCTTACTCTAAATGGATTAAGCCTGATGGCAATAATTCAGGTAATAATTCTTTCATAACATTCAAGGTTCCAAGCTCCCAGGAAAACCCATGTGATGGGTAGCCATGATGTCCAAGTGGCCTGTAGAGCTGGACTGCCTGGAACACAATGTTAAAATCAGGTTGCATGTGCTTTGTCTCTAGCTGCTTATGGGCAAGGCTGCTACTATGGTGCAACGGATGTCCCTCAGCCACTTAACTGACCTGCAAGCCAGTAATTTATTATTAGGTCCCTGAGCTCCTATTCTTGTTACTCTGGAGACTCCAGCAGGTGACTGCTGTGCTTGCTTACATAGGCAGTGGCACAGCTCCTCAAATTCTATAGCCATGTTTTGGATCTTGTCTAATTTCTTTATTGATGATACTTAGAATCTCTGTTACTTTTAAAAGCAATCTGTGCTCATTTTTGTTCTCATTGTTAATTTTGGAGCTTAAAGAGACTTCGTGACATTACAGAAATATAAGAACAATGTATATGTTAAAAGAAATTGATAGCTTCTGTTGAAATATCAAGGACACTGAGATTTGGTTTATGCTCAGGAAAATGGATTCAGAGCTGAAAGCAATTGAAAAAGCTCTTCTGGTGGGTAGGTTTCCTTAAACAGGAATTGGGATCAAGGTGTAACCCTCGGTCACGGGCATACATACATCTCCCTCCATTGTCTTCAGAAATTACTTAAGAGCTGTAGCCAGAGATCATGTGTGACTGAACCCTGACCTCTCTATTGATCCTAGGGATCAATCTGTGTAGTCTCTGATCCAAAGATCAATGTCAGCATTTCTCTCCTTCTCCCATGGCATTCCAGCACTGTTCCCTACTGTAGGCAGAGGCTACGAGGAGCAGGACTTCACAGCGGGGCACCATGGCGCTAAGGCCAGCACAGTGGACTGCATTCATTTTTCCTAATGCAATGGTAATTACACCCTGTTATTTAGGGCAGGTTTTGAAGTGTGTATAGTGAAATGGGGAGGAGGGAGAGCGGAGGTTAGGGAAGAGCCTCCAGCATGACACAAAATACATGAGTCCCTCATTGTGATCCCCCTTGCACACAACGCAGGATGCTCCCACTGCCTGCAGCTGCCCTTCTCCTCACCAGTGCTGAGGCATCTGTCAGCCTTCCCACTGTTTGAGTCTTCTCTGAAGAAGGCTGAAGTGTGAAGAAGTTGCAACCTGCTTTAATATGTGTTTAATATCTAAGGAATGAACCCCTGTTACTGCAGACACAGAGAGAACTTAGCAGTTTTCTAAAAATGTCATTTCTTTTGGTGTTACACAAAGAAGAAAAAAAATGTTAAAAAGCTGGTTTCCGATTTGATTTTTTCTTTCATATTTCAATTTTGTACCATCAGGGCATGTGGGGCAATGGGTTGCTGACAAACAAATCTATGCTGGAGTGTGCACAAGTTGTGATATTTTAAGCTAGTTGTGATGTGTAGGCAGATTTAGTAGAAATGTTCTGTAACTGAGTTATGATGTGATGCACAGGTGATGCACATGACTAAATCAGTCAGTAGTAGGCAGAACCAAGGTTTGTTGCTGGAACAGAAATTGCCTGTAAGATATTTCCTATGATAGTATCATAGTATACAGGCATATACACATGCATACATGCACACACACATATATATATATATGTATAAAATAACTTGAGCCTCAGTGTTTCACTCAAGACACAGAAGGTTCTGAAATTCCTTCCTACAGATGCAGTATATACATCTGCATAGGTAACTCCAGCTACTCTGAACAATTACACTATCACAGGTTAATAATCATTGGGAGGAACTATTATTTGGAAGAGATTTTAGAAGGTAGAAAGAATAAGTCCTAGCTAACATTGTTAAGGCTCGAGAAAGGTGCTAGCATTAGCTTTAAAAATTACAGAAGAACGTTAGATTTGCAATAAACTGGTGAAAGTAGAAGATGACACAAGGAAAAATACACATTTTAGGGAGTGCAAACTGATGTAAAAAGAACATTGAAAAGTTAGATTTATTAGAAACACTAGAAGAGAGTTGTTTTCACACTTGATCAGATGGATTTAGTAACCATTGTACCTTCTTATTTAAAATATAGAAGTGTGCAGTCAGATAATACATACTAGGCTCGCTAACAATATTTTGGTGAGTGGAGAATTCTTGTTTCTAATAGTGGTGATGTAGAAACACACGTAAATTGAAAAATTGCTTTTACAATTGAATATATAAAAATAATGTGGTAGAAGCATATTGCACAGTAAGGGCAGTGCACAAATTATTAAAGATCTGAACAAATGAAAGACATTTTTGAGAAAACCAAGGATTGGCGGGTTATTGGTAATTGACTGATACACCCTGACCTTCAACTCAGAAACTACAATGAAATACTGTGGTTGATCTGCTAGCTGAAACAGATGTTCAGATATGTAGGAATGGAAGCATCTGAGACATAGGGGAGACAACAGTGTCTTTGGCCAGCCAGAATGTTAGCTGATATTATAAGATGGGCGATTGAACTTAAAGTACGAGATGAAAAGAAACTGGTTTACACTAGGAAATGAGAGGGGTGGCATCAAGTGATCACTATGCATCTTCTGTTAATAAACTGTTCTTTTAAATGTGAATAGGCTTGCTTTTATGGTTGCTGCACGTGCATTTTAATGGGTTTAAATTATGTGAGGTTTAAATGCATTTTCAACTTACAATTAAATGAAAATTTAAAATAAGACTGACAGATTGCTAAGGCTAAGCCAGTTTTATGATTAAGGTTCAATTAAATTATATTTATCGTTGGAGCAAATGAAGTATAAAATCACAAACAATGATATTTTTCAGTGGCTTACTTTGGTGGAAAGTATAGCCTGAAGTATGACTTCAAGACTTTTATCTTCCATTCCCTCTAGAAGTAGAAATTAATTAGGGCTAAATGAGTGTTGGCTATATGTTCAGAACCCCATCCTGAGAGTCTTTCGTGGACCAGTGGTCCAGGAGCAATTTACTAAGAAAGCTTTGTGATGTAAAGTATTATGTATTTTATTTGGGTTTAACTAGCTAAGTTAGGGAAAAAAATGAAATGTTAATAATGCTTTAAAGAATGAACAGGTTTTCTTGCTTTCATGGAAACCACTTTTGGCCCTTAGAAGATCTGCTCTCTTAGAAGATCTGCTGAGATCAACTGTTTAAATACAGTTCTTTCTCTTTCCATGTACTTTCTATGTAAATCCCTAAATGTCATAAGCTTTGCAGTGAGTCAAGGAGAGAATGCTGGGTTTGTACACACTAGCCATTTCTCAATTACATCCACTGCACCATAACGTGTGAAACATAACAATTTTCTGGCTTGCCACAATGCGATCATCAGCTTTATGTAAGTGTGGCACTCCTCTGTCTTTCTGATACACTTCCTACAATTTGTTATTTATTTTCTCTTCATTTTGCAGTACAAAATTTTGTGTTAAAGGAACAACATTCTGCATTCTGTTTCCTTGGTTTGATCTTAATTTTATAATCTAGGACATAACATAACAAATGGATTAACTTTGGACATTGAGGAACTTGAATTTTTTTTTTACACATTTAAAAAACAATCCACAGCACCATAAAAATTGTTCTTTCCAAAACACCATTCCTCTCCTTTATAAAAATGTTCCATAGTGACGTTACGTTAAGCAGAGAAAATTAATGTCAGATCAATTACACCTAAAAAAACCCTTTAATATATTCAGCTAGAAGATTCAAAAAAAGCGATGAGCTGATATATGACCTTCTTCTCTTTAGGAACATATGTACATATTCAGTGAAGCGAAGCATGAACCTAGTGTTAGCACTTGGATTTTTGTTGTGTGTTGCTAATTATTGCAAAGTCTAAACGTGTGAGTAGTTGCATACTCAAAGGTCTAATAGTACAGAAAGAATTCAGTTCCTGAGTCAGAGAAGTCTCCAAAGGCACCCATTGAGAAGTACTTTCCTTAACAAAAGCGTTTTCTTGAAATGGGATTCTTTTCAGCTGCTAAACCGGTAAACGGGAGATCTAAGACTTGCTCCTTAAGCTGAAGTTACTGGAGGAAATTCTTAAGTTCAGGGCTGCTTTTTTGGTGTGTCAGTCTTCTGTGGCTGTATGGCATCCCTTGTGTCGTCTCTTGGACGTTGGTGTTACAAAGGAGCTGATGAGCTGAGGTTTCCTTTGAGCACGTTAGCCTCACAATCTGCCATTAATGTCCAGCAATGTTCTTTGTTTTTACTTAGTTTCTTCACCTTCTTTCTTTCTGGAGCAAAGCTGGGTCAGTTTGCATTTGCAATTGGCAGGCTCCAGCCACTACTTCTAATAACATTGGCTACTGGAGAAAAAGGAACAGCCTGCAGTTTTTATCAGTAAATCTGAATCTGTGTTTTGGAAGTAGTGATCAGATTTTAGCTGTATGCAACGAATCGAACGCCTAATTTATCAAACTGTGTCACTTTTATGAAGTAACAACTTGTCAGATCCTGGTTAAAGGTTGCCTGTGATTCATACTGCAATGAATTCATTAGCTGTAGCCCCCCAAAATTAGCTAGCAGGCACATATGTCCAGCTGAGCACAATAAAAAAAATGTGTGCTGTTCCTTTTCCAATTTATTTTCACATGGCACCTCTGACTAAAATGGGTTAATATTTGTTATACTGAAGAGATTTGTGGATTAATACCATAAATGGAGAACACAAAAAGAAGAAAAAACTCTACTCTGAGGAAAAACAATTCCATTTTACTTAGGAAACAATCTTAGTTTTCTTAGATATTGTTAGAGACCACTTAGAGTTTTAAACTCAGTATTCTTGTAGGGTTACTATATTGGTTTGCTTTATGCTGACATAACTATTGTTTCTATGGAAAATACTTTTTCCATAGCACTGAACCAGTTAGACTACATCCTTAACACAGGGAAGAGCTTAAAGTTTTGGGATATTTAAAACATTTTTGGTGTATAAAATTTGGTTGATGCATTGTCTTTTTTTTTTTTTTTTTTTTTTTTTTAATATCACAGCCAGTTACCTTCATTGGCATCTACTGGTACTAAACTGATGTAGTATACTAAAGAACAATCCTGTAATTTTTCTCATTCATTGTTCTCATTTCTCTCCTCATTTTCCTCCTCTGCAGAAATTCAGATGCATAGAGGAGATGTCCAAAAAAGGATGAACCAAGTCTCTAAGCAGTCCTTTCTAGCACATTAACGTACCATGATTCTAAGTACCTAAAGATACTGAACTCTGCCCTCCAGAGATAGGGAAAAAAATTGTCACTAGACACAGTAAGTCATCAGCAAAGTCTTACAAGTCCCCTGTCATCCCTTCATCGTAGATCCTAAATATTACATTACCAGCAGGGCTCTTCAGCAAATTAAAACACCAGAGAGAAGCCATGCAGGACTTTACGTAGAGTTCAGGAGATGAAAAGGAACTGCCAGAAGTAATTGAGTCCCAACATTTCGATAATATGTGGGTTGCTTAATTACATTTGCCTTTGTTCCCTTTTGAAAATGGGATGCTTCATTCTTTCTCTTTTTCAGAGCTTATATATGAGTCCATATGTGATAATCTAGCACTTAACTACAGATAGTTGGACTAATATAATAATAATAAGCAGAGCAATAGTGTGCATATCATATGGCATCTTTAAAATCTTTTTATGTTATCTACTCAGAAGGTTTCATATAAAATAACATACAAAAGAAAGAGAAAGAATTATATGGTGCTCTTCATGTCTGAGCAGTCCAAATAGTCAATGCATGATTTATGGCATTTGTGGCAGGACAATTTTTCTTGAGTGGAAGTGTGCTTACAATGCTTTGTAACATGTGCAGTAACAGTATGCATGCTTTTAAGGCAAGAGGTGAGGAGCAGCCATTTCAAGCCTTATTATTTAGGAAAGATTTGGATTCTCAGCGTCTCTCTCTACGTCTATCACTATAAAGAGTCAGGAGAATAAAAAATTATTTGGAAGTATACTGACGGATTTTTGAAATGTAACTACTCAGTCAGCCAGGCTTTTGCCAACTTTTGGAGATACTTGGAGTTGGAGGTGCTGACATTAACACAGCTATATCTCATTAGGTTTACATAAGAATAGTGGGAAATTTTCTGAATGAATTTGATGCTCTCTTTTTTTCCTTTTTCAGTACATGTAACTCTTCCTTTGGGAGATTTTAATATAAAATACTTATTTATTCCATGCACAACTGACTCTGAGTTGCTTAGAATTTGAAATCTTTCCAGTCATTAGTTGGGAGAGGCCAGTCATTAGTTGGGAGAGGTAATGTGAACTCAGGTAGAAACAAATTTGAGGTAAACTTGTCATCATTGTTTCATAAAGAGAAGAAATACTTGAAATAGGAGCAGCAAGTTTTTGGTATTTCATTTACATCACAGTGAGGTAGAGCTCTGTATTTGGATCTTAATTCATACTTCCTCAGAAAACACTGACATTTGGAGATTTGGGAGGAGTTGTAATTCTTGGCTTGACATCTTTGTTGTTGTTGTTCTTTTTTCCAGACTCGTACCCTTGCTTAATTCATATTTTGTTCCAGTCTTAAGGCATTAAGTACATCTTTTAATTAGGGGAGACTGTGAATACCTGTTTCTCTTGGAGAAAAGAAAATTAATAAAGGGAACTGATCACAGTGAACATAGTGTTATTCCAAATTGTCAAATTGTTCATAGGTCTCTCTAATACTTCTCAGGCTCTATAGTTTCAATACATGCACTAACGGAAGTGCCAAGACCAGCTTTGACAAGGTTTTCTTTTTTTTTTCTTTTTTTTCTTTTTTTTTCCCCCTCCTCCTCTTTCTCTTTTAATCCCTGTGGGGCTCTGTGATTTTTCATAGCTGGACTAAAGTTGTGTCAACGGGAGACTTACACCATAAAGACTGAAATGTTAAAGAAAGCTACAAGGAACAGCTTTGAGGCAAGGTTTCAAGCTTTGTCATCACGCTTGAAGAATTTTCTGTTTAATGTACTGTAATGCAGTATTCAATGGGGACAAGTTTAATTGAGTTTTACACAACCCAGTTGGGAGTAGCGCTGCAAGGTAGGTGATGTCTAGGTTTTTAATCTTCCACTCCAGAGAGGCTTGTTGACGAAGTGGTTCTTTCTCTTTGTAAGAAAAAAGGGAAGCATGAGAAATGATACATCCGTGGATAAAACCAATTGGCAACCCCCAAAGGAATGAGGGCGATAAGGCGAATCCAGCACTTGTAAGAAATAAAAGAATCCAACTGTTCATTTAAATGAGAAACAACACATGTGATTGAGGAGGCAGGGAGGCTGGGCGCTGGAGTGGGGAGGAAGGGACTAACAAACAGAACGGCTGGTGTCAGTTAGGCGTCCCGCACAAACAAGCCAAGGTTTGTTAGGTGGATTACCGATGAGGCAGTTAACGATGTGTATTTTTAAAGGAAAAGGAGCGCCAGGCATTTCCTATATCACAGAAGGTGGCTGAAGTAGCAGGAGGGAGGAAGCTGCTGCTAGGCGAGCCCTACTTAAAGAATCGCTATTCCTTCCCCGAGGCCTAACAGCAGCTCTCTATCAAACAGGGTAAAAATAGCACTGGACCCTGTCAAAGAGAAAATAATACCTTCTGTGTAAGCCTCAGTGTATTAAACTGTAGTCCTGTTCAAGTAACTTCTGCTAGAACTTAAGCAGCCAAAAGGATAAAAGCATGCAGTCAATATACTGCCAAATCATCTCCCCGCTTTGGCTCTGCGTCCCTGCTAGAGCAAAAAATGTTTAGCTAGCCCTAAAAGCGCTGTCTGCCCTTTGTTAAAGATTCTGCTCTTGCCAATTGTGTACCACTACGTATTAGAGCATATTTTAATTTTCACCTTTAAAGCAATACCAGTACTGTCTCACTTGTTTTCTTTTAAGACGTTTAACCTGGTGTGTGACAGAAGCTGTTTGTTTGTTTTGCCATTTAATGCTCATGTTTTGTCCAGAGAGATTTTCCTCCCTGCTCTTGAGTCATTCACTGGAGAAGGCACTGTGTTGTGATGTGATGGTTTTCAGGTGTTCTCTGCCATCTTCACATCAAATCCTTTATTTTGCTTCATCAGAATCAGATGGACTTAACACAGTGTCTTTTTTCATTAAATATACTGAAGACCAAGGTTGGCCTGAGCTAAAATAAGCAGTAGCTGGTGTGTGCTTTGCTGCCAGGCAAGGTGTTCACACACCTTTTGCGGAGGCTGTGGGGTGAGGAGAGCAGCCAGGCTGCACACCTCCATCCCACTCTGGCCGTCTCACGTAGCTGCCTAGTGCAGCTGCCTTCCAGAGCCACAAAGGAGCCCCAGCAAGAAGTTTAGCTTCATGCCTTTTTACAGACGCACCAGTACGCCTTTCCTTGCCCAGATCGAGTGGCTTTCACACCCACCTTAGGGGAGAGAAAGCGGCCGTGGCTCTAGTCCAGCCTGCTTTTGGGAGGAGAAGGGGGGGTGGGTTTCATAACAGCGTGGAAAGCCTCGGTAACCAGCTATTGTGTAGGAGGGTGGAATTTCACCCGCAGAACACATACAGTGAGACAAATTGGAAATTGCAGTAGTATATGCAGAATCTGCACTGTAGTGCTTTCTGAGGTACCACCAGAATCCCTGTTAAATTTATAAATACAGTACACATGCAAAGTATAGAGCTGAGCAAATAATTCGCAATGAATAATTTATCTGACAAATTTAGCCTTTTTTCTGCTCATGAAATATCCATGAACAGATCTGTGATTTGTAACTGCAACCTTTACAGTGCATTAGCATAGGGGTTTTTAATTTAATTTTCTTGTGTAGTTTGGTGTAAAAAAGTAATTCCCTGTTATTAATCATATTAGCATTTTAAATAGTCCAAAAGTAGGCTTTGAAGTTCAGCCGTCAACTAAGTGAAGGAGCCAAAGGAGACAGGTGTTCTTACCTTGCTGCTGCTGCTGCTGCTGCTGTTTGTCCAGAAACATTTTTTCCATAAGCTACCTTTAAAAGGAGACATCACAGCAATTTTTAATTTTGCAGCCTTTTATATTTGTGTAGGAGAATACAGAACTGTCTTTTCTGTAGTGGAAGGGAATATTCTGAACAGTAACATCCAGTGAAGCAGAGATTTTGGATAAAAACTGAGGTGGGAGGGCTTAGGAGCTTGGGGCTGTACCCTAAACTTTTTTTAATAACAACACATATTTTGAAGGATTTTGCCATATATCTCTCTTGTAACATACGGAATATATCCCTGTTATATCCTGACGGTAGCATCCCTTTGTCTATCTGCATGACCTGAAAGAATGGGGAGAAATGAGACTCATATTTCATAAGGCCTTAGCAAAATTTGAAGCCCTGTTTTCAGAATGAATTGCCTGTGGTTAAATAAACATGAACTAAAAGGCCGGGGTTTTCTGAGGTAACAGTTTGAAAAATAGCATTAACAGACATGCTTACTGAAGTTTCTTATGCAATATATTTTTTCAGTATCTATTCCTCTCTTTCCCAATACTTTCTCTGCAGTCGAGCAAAAATCATTGCTATTTACTGTGGACTAAACCATTAAGAGTTTAATCGGTTTCAGTTAAGTTGTCCATTGAATTTTTTGAAGCTTTCTTTAAAATACAGCTAGACATTTGTACTGTTGATAACCTTTCAATTTATTGAATTCCTCCCATGATTCCAAAATTTCCAAATTATATTTTATCATATCGCAAATTTTATCTGTATCTATGGAAAGCTGTAACCTTAAAGGTAATGCGTAAGAAATGGGCAGAAATATAAGAAAATTCTGTTGAGAAGCTTTAAGTGGGGCTACTGTAACCAAAATAATGCATTTGTTCTTCATTTAAGGATAATATACACTTTGTGAGGTGCTCAAAGATTTAATATATAGCTCTGCTCAGAAGAACAGCTTTAACAATATCTATCTGGTCAATAATCTGCATATTGTCTGCATTCACAACTGAATCTGTAGGCTTTGCTGGGAAAAAAGTTTGCTCCCTCATTTTTGATGGTACAGCAGAATTCAATACGGCTAAGAAAGAGTCAATTGGATTTTACTCGTATGTATCTTCCTCAGAACAGTTTAATAAATTCCAAGCAGTTCTATATCAGTACAAACCTACTGAGGGCATTGAATGCCTTCAACAGCTGCCATTAAAAAAAGACCTAATTTGGTCCTCAGAAACACCATACTCAGTGATGAGTGATATAGAAAGAACCCAGCTTGACTTTCAGAGCCAGGATGAGTTTACAGAACTGTTATTTCTTATTAATGGATCCAATGCACATAGAAATAATTGAGGTGTCATGAAAAGCCCAGCCTCTATTTATAATAGGCCATGACCACACATAATAAAAATAAATAATTCAATAATTCCTTTTTTGGTATTACGTAATAACAAAAAAAAAATCTTTAGGACATTTGAAAACAAATCCCACAGCAATCAGCTGAACATTGTATGAAGAAAGAAGGAATTTTGGCATCTTTCCATTCTGAAGACATAAGACAGTTTTGTTTGGTTATAAGAAAAATATGCGTAGATACTCTGCTTGCCTTCTTCACAAAGCTGTTTCAAGCAAAGAAAAACCCAAATGTTCTCAGGAAAGGAAGCATTCATTCAATCCCCCAAGTTGTTGCTGTAGGTAGGTTTGAATATAATAAAAGCAGATACTGTGGCAGGTAATCCCAGGTGCCAAGATCCATCCATTCTTGCATCTATCGAAATTCACTGAAATCAGTGCTCAACCTAAATGGACATCCCTGAGCAGATCTAGCCAAAGCCTGGTCAAGGAAAATCTAAATTGGCACCAGTGGAAATGGAATTTAGCCGAAATGGCAGACTAACTCGAGTCTCTAGACATGACCTCTGTCATTCCCAGCATCCCATTTGTATGTGTCATAATTTTGCCATTTTACAGTTGAGACTGCAATAAGATCAGGGAACAAAGGATTTTCCTAGTACTTCTGGACTTCTTTTCCCTCTCACAGGAGTGTAAGTGCACTGGCATGTTTGTCTTCTAAGGAGAATAAAATAAAACAGGGTGTTACTCTACAGGAAATCCTTATGCAGAAAACCAAAGCAATCTATAGATCACCGATATATTTCCTTCAATTGTTTTCAGGTAGAATATTCTGGTGAAGTACATATCTCCAGCCTTCATACAGACATATAGACCAACACTTAGCATGGGTCTCAATCCCAAATTTATTTTTTGAAATAATAACAAGTTCCAATAGTATTTTTAGTTTTCATTTTTTCACATGTGAATGGTTTGTATCCAGAGATGACAGCCACATCCACACATGAAAACGGCAGGGTGATTAGCTGCTCACTCTTCGATGTTCTTGCTCTAGAAGGAAGCCTTCTCAACATCACATCTAACGCTCATGATGGAAAGGAAGACACTGGTTCTGTGTATCATACTGTGGGAGGGAAACATGGGTTCTTATGACTTACTGGAGATGAAGCAATTAGAAAGAGTAAGAAAATGCAGGGACCACTAAATGGAGAAGTCACAGATTATCCTAGGAAAGAAAATAAGTGTTCTGTTTGAACCTTGTGCTAGTGGGATGATTGTGTGATTTAGTAATGGGAGCTATTTCAAGTTTTTTCAAGCCTGTGTTTCAATGGCAAATCACTGAATTTAAATTGATAACTCTTGAGAGCAGTACAAATGAGAGCTAAATACCTGCGCAGCTGCAATAATTTGGTTTGATTGTTTTTTCTTCCTAAAAAAATGACAATAAAATAATATATTAAGATAACATAATTGGGTAGGAATCAGCAGGGCTTAAACGCAATCAGTTTTATAAAGGAGGAGTGTGGAAGCTGTTACAAACACATGAAAACACCACCGAGAAGCACAGACTGCAGAGATGAAAACATGCAAGGAAAGAATAAGAAAGTGAGAATTTATTTTTCTTTCAGAGATGATAACATCAGCACACCTATTATTAATAACATAATATGTAATCATGAATATCTATAAATTTCCTATAAATATATGGTATTTGTTCTATCTTACATTATAATTAATTTCTGATATAGTCTTGATGCAGCTGGAAACAAGTTCTACGAATAAACTCTCCAGATTCATACTTACAAATATTAACTCTAAAGTCTAACAATGAGCTCATTTATACAACTTATTTTTTGCACTTTTGATTGCACTTGCAGTCAAAGGAAGATCACAAAATAAGGGCAGTATCGTATTATGAAAACAAACCTTTCAGGAAATTTTATTTTGGCATTAGAGAGATTGGAGCTTTGTAATTGCTTTCTTAAAAAACATTGTCTTATTTTTTCCCCCACAATTTTTGAATTTTATATTGGAATTGCAAAATCCATTAATTTTCAGATTTTTTTACTGCATTTCTACAAATGCTGCCTTGACCTTTCACACTACATATTTAATTTTTGCAAAACACATCAGTTTACAGCTGATTTTGCCAAATTAAGAGAGCTTAATTTCCATTTCAACAGAATTTAGGAAAAGGTGTTCAAATGTGAGATCATTGAACAGTGGTTTAGCCTCCTAAGTGATGGCTTAGTACAATGAGATGCAATTAACTTAATATTGTTAACTTTTAATTATTTTTTGATGGGTTTTGTTTGGTTTTTTGATAGTATGATAAGTTTTCTATTGAAATGGAGAGCTGTACATTCTTGGGGTACAGCCCAATTCTGTCAATGAGTTGTGTTGCAATTGCTAAAGAATTACAAGGAATGAATGATTCCCAGGAAATTAACAATGGAAAATATGGGTGTGTTAATCAGTCCATTTTGTCTTCCTTTTGCCAAGGAAAAAAAAAAAAAAAAAAAAAAAGGAAAAGCAAGCATGCAAGCAAGCATCATACTCTCTCTGATATTAAAATCTATGGGAATTTGATGAGATAAAAGAAATGTTAAATGAACATTCTTCCTCTAAACAGACATGTCTAGAAAGGCAATTTTAGTAGTACAGCAGTGTAGCATTTTGTTTTTTCTGCAATAAAGCCATCAGATCAATAAAAAATTATGTAGCAGATTATTATTACACTGTGCTCACCATAGCTCTAATCGTAAATAATACAGCAGTTATCCTGGTTATATTAATTATAATTAGAATGCAGATAATGCAGACGGTCTTTTATTACTAGAGCCAAATCAATTTTCCAGTGTTATTCAATGCAAGGTCACACAAAGTTGTTGAAGCTCTTAGACTTCTTATGAAATGACCTGCATATGTAAGAGAGGGTTTGGCTCAGCTGTGTAAGACACATTGACTGGGAAGTGCATTGAAATAATTACAGCCATGAACTCTTGCCTATAATGGCAGAATTTCATTTTATAAAGTAAGCATAGCTGTAATCCAGGCTCCTTTATGGTGGGAAGCCTCATAAATCTTTCAGAGAAGACCAAGTCTTTCTCTTATTTGTAAAGCAGAAATCAAAATGAATTAGTTTCAGTTGTTATTCTTTCCATCTGTACTGTTGTGTTAAATATACTGAATGTGTTCAATGTTGCGTATTAATATGGAAAAAAATATTAAAAGAAGAAAATATGTAATGGAGACATGTCACTTCATTATTTTGACATAGGCTGTTTTAAAGTTCACTATTTTAGGCTCTGGGGCTCTCCTGGATCACTTAAAGCTTTTATCATCTTTTAGGATTGCACTGGCTTAATGTATTTGTCTTCTATCTCTCATGGCTTCAGTTAGACTCAGATTCACAGAGGAACTGATATGCTTAAAATGTGCCTGTCTGTCCTGTAACTGATGAGCAGATTAGTAGGACACTGCCAGATAATCATCTCTGAGATGCATTGGATTCATATGCGTAAATGACACATGGCAGAGAGAGGGAAAGATTGAGGAAGGTGTCTTAGTTTTGTGCTTTTCCGCTTTCTTTAAGCATGTATACAGATGGCCATTAGATATGCTCTACACTGGATTCTCGCAGTTTGGAATTCACTTTTTCTCTTTTTGTTCTATCTGTCATGCACCGAAGTGCTTCCACAAAAAGAAAGCAAACAACAGTAAACAGAGCAGAGGCTGCAAGTAGGAGCTAGTTAGTGAGAGGCACAATGCTGGGAGCAATTTAAAGAATAAAGCATTTGTTGCTCTTTGCTTGCTCACTTACTTTGTTTTGTTTTGCTTTCTTACTCAATAGAACAGATGCTATAGAAAAAAGAGAATAGACCTCCACATAACCCCCCCCGTGCATTTATTTGAAGATAGCAGTGATACTTCAATCTTTAATATTCCTCTACAAACCATGCTCTCACGTGGGTTTGCAAATTTGCTTTTAAATCGGCAGGAGCTTGACGGGGGTATCAGACCATAGTGGTCCATGCAATCTCCTACATGCCCACGTGTGTTTAGCCTTACCTCTGGCCTGTAAGTCATACTTTAAGCCAGAAGCGTGATGGTATTTTAAAAAGGGTCTCTGATCACTTTTTGCTTTTTTAGCTTGTCATAAATCCTATTATCAGCAGTACCTGAGCTTGAGGAATTCAGTCATTTGAATCAAAACACTTCCTTCTGACAATAACCAAGGAAGGAGACAAAGCTATTTGGCAAGCAAATGAATCTTAAGTACACACACAGGAAATGTTTATACTTTGTTCTAGATAAATGTAGCCTGCATTTTGATAGTATATCACAGTGCTTGGCTTATACAATGTGAATGGGGTTTATGTGTGAGAGAAAATGTGAGAGAAACAGGGGAAAGGGTGTTTGGAAAAACTTGGTGTAAATGGACTTTGAGGCTTTCCTCAGATATTGGAGATTTGCGCTTTCAAACCAAATTATTCAAAAAACATGGAAAAAATGGTCTTCAGAGATACTTCCATGACATGTATGATTTTATACCTATGATACCTCTCAAGGATATCTCAGTTCTGTGTAAACTGATTTAATCTTGTCTAGAGATAAGTTGATCTCTCTGAACCCCACATGCCTTTTTATTTTGGTGGCAGTAATTTAATCAGGATTTCACATAAGCCTCCCATTCTCTACAAACACATTGGTGGGTTTGATTGGTTGGGTTTGGGTTTTAATTATAATTGTATAGTACTACTTAGTGGTTCAGGACATCACACCCTAAGCTTGAGGTATAAAACGGAACAAGGAAATATTGGGGCAAAACTGATTTTAGTTTATCAGTTTTACTCCTCCATTTTAGCTGTTAAAAGAGCCCAGCATCCTTTCCCTCCTTTTCTTCTAAGTTGGTTGTTTTTATACAAAGGATGAAAACTCACACTTTTGAAAGTTCACGTTAAACCCAAGCAGTACAAAGGTACACTATATGATTGCTCGGTATGCAACTTTTTCTTTTCCTTGCTTAAATTCTGAAGCTCATAGTATATATTCTTGTGAGGGTGGTTTTTTTTTTAAGGCACTCTATCTCAGAGGTAGCATGTGTATCAGGGGAGGCAGGGATTGCTATGGTAAGTACCCCTGCTTCAAATAATAGGATTTGGGAATTATTTTCAGTCCAAAACATAAGGGAAAAAAATGTCTAAAAGTGACCTTGTCGTCTGAATTAACTTCCATGAGATTCCACTTTAAAATGATATGCCCAGTATTATCATTTTACTGCCAAAAACTGGGAACACTTCCAAATTTTGACTTACAAATTATTGTACTTCCAACTGAAAAAAAAAAAAAAAAAAGGAAGCTTTTTGAAGTACTTCTTTTTGTTGAATACTGTAATAGATGGCTCTGTAAAATCCTGCGTAAATGGCCAAGACTGCAAGTTCGAGCTGCCCCCAAGGCAGTCTTATCTTACACACAGGCTTTTAGAAGATTTTTGTTTTGTTCTTGAATGTGTGTAGTTTATGTGTTTCATCAGAAGATGCCTGGTTTTTTGCCTGACTCTACACCCCCATGTCAATACCACTCAGGTTCACAAGGGGAGTTAGCCGCAGGATTTGTGCTGTGCTGAAGAAGAAAGATTATCTTTCCTGTAGGGTGGGGGGGGGTGGGTGGGGGGGGGAGCGCATTGTGCACATCTCTAAAGTAAAGATTGTGGGGAAAAATGAAGAGGGCATAACTTTTTAATATACAATAGCATTCCTAAGTTAATATAGCATGCTGGAATTTAGTGGAACATTTTATTATTCAGCGATCGTTTTTCTTTACATCTTGTAAATAAAATGTTGCTCATCTTAACGGGCATTCAGCAGCAGCAGAGTAGGTTTGCAATCAGCTACACAAACCACTGCTCTAAGTGCACTTGATAGTGTCTCCAGCAAATAGCTTTAGAAAATATCCTTCCTACCGTACGTACCCTCATGTGAGGATTACCTGCAATGATACGATACATCCTCGTACATTCAGGCGGTCTTGTGTGCCTCTGATCTATGCTGGCTTTCACTGCCACTGTTTCTGAAATGGCCTTTCTGCCTCCTGATCACAACATGAAGCAAAAAACTACCATCTGGACACTACATGCTAAAAAGTCAAAGATCTGTACGCTATATTATGCCCAAAAGGACATTTTCTTGTCAGTTAAGCTGCCATGTACTTTACTCTGTCACTGATAACTAACAAAATTACAGTATGGTAATTTTAATTGGAAGCTATCCATTTTTATCCCTCAGGTTTTTCTTTTATTCCCTGTGGCAATCTTCTTTTGCAGCAGGCTCTTTCGCAGCGGTGCGGGCACAGGCAGAGCCCAGAGGAAAGGCAGATGCACCGGGGCACCGCAGCGTCCAGCTGCCAGGGTGCTGCGCTGCCGCTGCTGCCCAGGATTTTTGCTGGAACCATCAACCCAGGCTTAGCACCACGTGTCCTTTTCATAATTCCTTAATTCTGCTGCTTTTTTGCTCACCTGGAGTCCCACAAAGCTGTTTGACAATTAAGGTTATAAAAGGAAAGAGGCAGTCCCCCCGACTCTGCTGGATGTTGGAAAGATGCTGATACAGGCCAGGGAGGGAGGCTTTTCGGGGTTTGATGAAGAAGGTGAACCTTCCCCCGTTTGAAAGCTGTGAGTAAGAATATTTAGGGCATGAGTGTTGTACTTACTGGGGAGGCAGAAAGGGAGTGAGAGCCTCTCTCCAGAAATAAGAATAGCATCCATGACTGCAGGTGTACAGAGGAGGGGGTAGCTTGCTTTTAGAGGGCAAAAACCAGGGGAAGGACAGGAAAGTGGAAAAGAGGAAAAGGAGCCAAACACATGGGATCTGAAAGACTGTACTTTCACTTTAATGTATACATAAAGCTTGATGTTGTTTTGCTTATATTTATTTGTCTGTTATCTGAGTGGTGCACAGTGCAGGGAATTTTACTGTTTTTTCCTTTTATCTGGATGACTCAAAAAAGTAAAAAAATCCAGCTTGTAATATTGGCTTATGGCCTGGCAGAGTGGAAAGGGGTGCAAGCCAAACTCCCAGTCACCTGAATCTTCTGGTGGAGGAGAATCGGGAATACACTTCAAACTTGGAAATAAATTTGGTGTATGAATGTCCCAAAATAGAATAAATCTGCATATGGAATTTGATAAACAAATAGTACTTAAGCATTTGTTTTAAAAGAATGTGGGTCTCCGCAGCATTAATGCCAGATTAAAAACACAGCATACATATTTTCCAAGTTATAATTTTGTGGAGCTGAACATAAAGCACCATTGTCTGGTTTCACAGCATCTTATGTTAGAAGTGTTATAGTCCGGTACCAAAAGTTAGTTAGTGCAGTACCAGCTGGATTTCAATATAGCTTTTAATGAAAAGATAAATATATATATTCTGAATTTAAGAGACTGACAGTTCTTACCGCCTTAAGAATTATCTTCAAGTATAGCAAAAACAGAAAATGTGAAAACAAGCATCATTATCACTTCAGTCTAAAACTGGAGCTGGAATTGTGACTGAGAGAACGGCATGGGAAAAAGAGAATGACATGGAATGTAAGTGCCTTATAGACTGAACATAAAAGTTATCCTCCTGATTTTTTATTGGATTATGTCAGAGGATTTTTTCCTTTAAAAAAGTTAAATGAAATGCTTTCTCTAAATGTCAGAAAAAAAAATACAAAATGAGCAAGGTCAAAATTCATCTGCCCAACGTGCAGCTGAATTTGTGAAAATAAGTTATTTTTTATTATAGTTTTATAATTTAGCTAGATTCAGTTATTTTTATTGCTCCAAATAAAAGATAAGGAAATACAAAACAAGGCTTTTGATCATGTTCTTTACTAGGAGAATGCAAATGGTGGGTCCAGTTTAGTGTTCTCCTCTGGATCATCATTTGTGAGCTATGTGAAAACATGTCAGTAGCAGTTTTCAAAAGCAGCAGAAAGTACTATGTGAGAATGATTCAGACAGTGCAACGTCTGAGAAAAATACAGAGCACTGGAAATTTTACAATGTTTTTCTCCTGAAAGACCCCAGCTGCATTTCCCTGCAGAGGCAGCAAGTCTTTTAAGCTGTAACGTTGATCGTCAGTATCCCACGCAGATCCCTGGCAGGGTAGCTTTCATGCAGTTATGCTGGCCATGTTTCCTTTCTTAACTGCTGTCTCAAGAAGCCTTGCTGAGGAGACAGAGGTGATGAAAAGGTTAATGGGAAGCCCTGATAAATCTGCAGACATTGCCTTTGTATCATTAGAATCTCTTACATGTATCAAAACGATAGTCTACACCTAAGGAGAAAACAGATTTTTTTTTGAGTTTTATGTAGTTGTTATGACAGCAAATCAGCATGGTTCTCATCCGCAGCTCAGAGCGCTGCTGGGCTGTCAGTGAGGCAGTGCTGAAGTGCCTGGAGTGCTTGGGCAGGAGTGTGGTACCTCCGTGCTCTGGTACCACTGCCAGCCAGAGCATTTGCTACTGCAGTGCATGGAGGGGTGCCATGGCCTTTCCCAACTTTCCTTCCACAAGACAAAGAAAGTTTTGGATACCAAAAGATCAAATCCTTACGTTTGGGCCAAATTATAAAAAGCCACATCTGCTCAGTGCAGACTTTCCCCGTGCAACGGCTCCTGTGCCGCCTGGCAAATCCTCAGGCACACTCTATTGTTGAGTGTCTCCAGCCTGAATCACTAAAGGCTGTCTTCCAGTCCCTGTCTCCAAACATCCTCTGCCCCAAAAGAAGGAGACATTTTATCAGAAGTGATATTTTCCCGACAAACTTACAAAAAGCGTATTTGATTTTTTTTTCTAACAATGCCTTGCTATCTATGTTTATTTTAGCCTAGTCACAGTCCTGTTACAACTTTTTTATCAGACCTTGAAAACTGAGTAGAAAAGTAGATTACTGCCTTTTCCTTCCACTTTTGGAAAGCTGGAATCCAATGTAGCTCAAAACACAAAATATACTTTTGTTACCACAAGATTGCAGCAGAGGTTAGTAGCAATGTACATCTTATAGTATATTTTCTTTGAAAGAGGAGTTCATACTACAGCTATTCAAACTATATAGTGTGTGAATTCAGGACAAAAATGAATTTAGTTTCCATTTTTCTGTTCATCAGAGATGAACACTAAATGCAAAGTTCAGATTCAGATAAATATTTCTCCAGGTCTGAATCTAGTATTTTGGGCTGATTCTTTTACAGCTCACAGGGATAAAACCCCACAATAATTGAAAGGTCCATGTTTCATTACATGTGGGAAGTATAAATGGGCATATATTTTCTCAGGAGGTGGGATTCTTAACTCTACAAGTACTTGTAGTAGTACAATAAATTTATGGTAACTTAATTTAAATTAGTTTAGTTCGTTTCAGTGACTTACAGGCTGGACCACAAAAATGTGAAACCATTATTTAGATATTTGTTGACTATAATTGTTAGCCACTATAATATTGTCCTGGAAGTCTATGTAAGGCTTCTGTTTTTGTACAGTAACTTCACTTTAAAGTGGGACTAAATGCTCGGTATTTTGTCACCTTATCTCTAGATTAGATAGAGACATTATTCATAGGATGCTTGTATTTTTAAATGTAATTTTCCACAGAATTTTATTTAGATCTGCAGGGGAAATACTTAAAATCTAAGTGTTTTCAAAGTCTTGTATCTTTTTCCATAACTGTTTCTTCTGCTGTTTGAACAGTCATGTGTTGCAGTAATGACACAACTGGGGGGAAACAGAGAGAGGAGCTGAATGCAGACAGACAGCATGCTTAGGCAAGCAGAGAGTATTTAGTTGGTGTGGTGTACATTGGTATCAGCATGCAGCAACAACCACATTTATAGATATATTGGAAGGAGAAGGGAGATTTGGGTTTGAAAGAAGAGGTAGCTCTGTGGGTGCTAATGGAGGATGTATCAGAAGTCTGAGGGGCACTGCAGAAAACACGGATGTAAGTTGTTGACAGTGTACAAAGTGTGAGTTGGAGACTTGACTTGGGTGTCAGGGGAAGGTGGAGCAGACCTCATGGTAGCGAGTGAAGGAGGAAGAAGGTACTCCGTGGAAATGAGGACAAAGACTGTTTCATCCAGCAGAAGAAACCAGCAGAGACAGGCAAAGACAGGCATCCAGTGGCCAAGGCACTGGAAATGAAATATTATCTGGGTAACAGCATTCTGACTAGATATGAGTACTATAAGGTTTTTGCAGTTAACAGTGTGATCTTAGCTGTGTGGATGGATAGGAAAGGCTGTGCTTTTGAAAGGTTAAACAAGAAGGGTAGAAGTAGTCTTAAGATCTGAAGGGACATTAAGAACTATTCTATCCAGGCTGCACTTGAACTGGGGGGCTGGGCATCAGAGGAGCAAGGCTAGCTGAGCTTTGGTATGAAGCAGAGCGCTGTATTTGTCGTTTAATTAGTCTAAGATCCCCATATCCCAATACAATCTTATCCAAGCCAGAAGACAGAAGGAAGTAGGGTGTTTGTCAGACGTGCTGCTGTAGAACAGTGTTGAAAGGGGATCAGGGAACAGATAGACTGAGAGGGAGAAATGAGAAATAGCTGCAGTCTTTTTAGAAATGGAAAGTGCATTCCATACAATGGGAAGTAGCTACAGAGGGGAAAGGGCAAAGGGGAAAATTGCAAATCAAAAAACCCAAGTTGGACATAGGATAAAACTGGCCTGTGTTAGAAGACAGCAAGATTGTCTTGATTTCTCTTCTGAGGCAAAGCACTTGTTGCTTTCTAAAGCACTACGCCTCACTTGGCAGCACCAGTCCTTTCTTGCTCTGTAACTGCAAACAAAACAAAGCCCTGAAACATGTAGTTTAAAATTCTATCTGTATTAGGGGTATTCTATCCATATTAAATTCTCTATATGTCACTTAAGATCGTAAAAATCTTAGGGCAGGAATAGTGTTATTTGTATTTGCACATTTACTTGTATGGCACCACATACAGGGTTATTGCTAAGTAAATGGCTGCCATTAGTAATCAGTTGATCTCTGTCTTTAAATGTTCACTAGACATACAAATAAAATGAAGATGCTACATCTGTCACTTGTTAATAGACTTTAGCTTTCTTTTACTCTTGGTTTTTTTGTACTTTTTTATATATCCATCTTCCTTTCACAGTTTTGCTGGAGGAAATTGTCATTACTTTTTTCTGTCGGGAGGAGAATAGAATTTAGTTTCTCACCTTTAGAACTTCAAGTAAACAACAAAAAAATTTTCTTGCCAGCAAGACAGAGGTATGGAGTATGGCTTTTTCCCTGAAACAGGAAAAGAAAAATAAAAAGATTGCAAAGACCACTAGGTCTTTCAGTGCTTTCAAAGGCAGTTACGGTATTCTGTTAACAAGGGAGAAAAATGAACTGAGAACATTAAGAGAGAAAGGTAAGGGGGTGCAAGTGGTAATAAATCGCTCAAAATCAACAGTCACAAATGATTTCACAGAGCACCACTTAAAAATGAATTAAATAATAGGAATTCTAATGCAGACAGTTATATTTTGGAATAGTAATGTTGAACAAATAGTTCCTTTTCCTAGAGGAATGAATGGATCATATGAGCATTCTGACTTTCAAAAATATGTCTGTACTTGAAATCGGTTTGGGACAAGGAAAGTGAAGCTACAGAACAAGTTATATAGTCTTCATCTTTAGAGAACTTTAAGGAGAGAAAGACCAGATTAATTACCTTCTAAATGAATTAGAGTACTGGTGAGTCTGTCTTGAGACAAGAGAATGGAACAGATGATCTCTTCTGCAGCTATATGCTTCCAGAATTTGAGAAAGCAGAAGAGACATCATTTAGAAGATAATGTAAAATACTTAACTATCAAACTAATGCTACTGTATGCACCTCTCAGGGTTTATGATCAGTTGCAATATCAGAGATGACAGGGTGCCCTTTGCAAAAATTCACTCCATGCTCTGGAGTGTTAGAAATGTGACCCACTTGCACCAAATGTAATTCTGTCAAATTCTTCAGAACTGGATGCAGGAAATCAAAATTAAAATGTCCTTGGTATAAAGGTGATAGTAAGAGAAGTATATGGATAGATAAAGCAGAATTTAAAGTAGAATCATCCCCATTTCTGATTTAAATATAAATGCCTTCTCTTTTTGTTGTCTTCTTTGAAAAAACCTATGAGGTCTAACAGTACATCTACTAGCAAAAATGTTGGTCAATAGATCTACTACCATTTCTTCAAGGATAAACTATTGCACTAAAGGTTAAAAAAAAAGAGTGTATTCTCTAGATGCATTTGAAGAGGGAAAGAACTGATTTTAAAAAATCTCTAGGATGAAAACAGTCTTTAAAATTTTGTTAAGGTTGTCTCTGTCCCTCATTAGTCTGTTCTGTTCCTTCTTGTTCAGCTCTAAAATAAAACATTAGCAGATTAAGAAAGGTATTCTTTATGTATTATTAATTTCTATTCTTTACCAGAATGTGCATCTTAGAAAACTGTTAAATCTCGAGTAAGAGACAAAGGCTTCCAAGTTGACCATGTAATCCCTTTGATCAATGGATTGTTTTCAGAGAAATGGCTCAGTTAAAAAATACTAATGTCACAAGAGTGCTGGCTTTTTACATAAGGCACCCTCATAGGAGGGCAGGTTAAATGAGCGTTCGCGCAGGTTCTTGATCAGCATGCTGGTGCTCCTCTAGAATGTGGCCAACACAAGTGAACTGGGAGCCATTGTAAAATAATTGCTGTGGGATATACCAATATTCAGCAGCAACTTTTCACCCTAGCTGCTCAAATGCATGACACTTTTGTAGAGATAATGAGGAAAAAGAAGTTAGAAATTTTCAAAGCATAAAAAGAGTTATCTCCATGCATTCAAATTTACCACTTTTTGCCTTTCCCCCCTCTTTGAGAAACATTTTTTTTTGTTTTACTAATGAATGAGAAGATTGTTCTGAGCTGTGAATTGCCTTTTCCTCTCTTTTTAGTTAAAACACAGCACAGTAAAATTATTAGTGCTGAAGGCTGTGAATATCTTTTGAAATGAAAGGCATTTGCCAAAAATCTGTCAAACTATAAATGACCTAGGTCTTGCTCAAGAAACCATCTATTAAAAGTAGTGACCCATTAACCCCATTTTTCCAGAAAGACTGTTGGGCAGTCATGGCAGGACGATCCGAGAGATTTATAAAACTTTCAGTTTCTCTGGGGGTCAGACAGCAGGATTTCAGACACAGAAGCAATAGAAAATCACCGGTAATTTAAGCAGGAGGTACTGTTGCCAAACAAACTGTGTATATATAGACAGCTTTGTGAATGTTCAGCTCTTCCGATTCATGACTACGTTCAGGAACTGCTTAAGATGTGCTTTTACTCTGGTGTTTCTTTTGTCTGGGTCCTCCAGCACTTCGTACAGTCTACTGGGAAAGAGAATCTCTTTCTTCATTTTGTAGAAGTAAGATTATACACAGATTACTGGACATTTGCTCTTAGTACTTGAGAACAATTTTCCTTTTAAAATAAGCCAAATATTGCAGTAGTTGTTGCCTTACAAATGTTCAGCATAATAATCATTATCAATCTGCTTTCTGTGGCAATAAAATCTCTAAATTGAGCCAGGATCTCAATTTACAGTAATGCTAAACTCAGAAATGGTAGAGGCTTTCCTACCATTTTGAAAAGAGGATGAGAGAGAACAAATTAATCACAGAATCAGGGGTGCTGGAAACATATTAAAACATCTAGCCAGTCTCTTTGCCATTCGTTCGCTTTTTATTGTACATCCTGCAGTACTCTGACAGTCTGGCTTTCAAAAGCTGTAGTCTTAAAAGTGATAGGTTACCATTACTTTCTCTTAAGAGTGTATGAGAATCTCACTGATAAAGAGGATTTCAGAAGTTTAGGAAATGAATGCTACTGCAGCAGTGAGGAACTAACGGTTTCAAATATATATAGGAATGCAAAGGGATTTTTTTTTTCCCCCAATGATTTTTTGTGCTGAGTCTCCATCTGAGATGTCTGTGCATGTGTCAGTTTATCTATGTCTGTTTTAGAGCTGGAGTATGTTCAGGCTCCTTTAATAATCACCTCCTCACTTTCTCTATAATTTAACATTATGTCTGACTAGAGGATTAAACATGTATTAATGGTAACGTAGTCTTGAAATTTGTTTGACTGTGCATTGTTCTGTAAAGTGCCACATTTAGCTTTTAACAGGCTTGGGAATATTGTTTATTTTGCCGTATGATGTGTTAGTTTCTTAGCTAATTCTGCGTTTAAAGATGTGTGCGTTCTCTGGGCTCTCACATGGGGGGAGGAAAGTGTTCTCCTTATGTGAGAAAGCTGCCACAGCAGCTGAGGTATCACTTAACACTGGAGGCTCTCCAGGGCCTGAGTGTGCCACACATATTTGCAATGTATTTTGGTATTGGTATGACCAACGTTTATACACAGCACTAATTCTGAAAATAAAGAAAGTGCTAAAACTCAGATTCAGATGCTCTAAATGGCAGCGTCTTTATTGCTCTGCACTGAGAATGAGCAAATAGTTCTGCAGTGGGCAAAGGAGGGTGATATAGCGCCCTAACCCCAGAGGCAAATTCCTTTCCACCCCATCTGCTGTCTCAAATGCCAAGTTCTAGAAACGCCACTGTTTCCAAAGTAGTAGACATTAACCATGTGCATGAGTCTTAGTCATTAGTAAAAATTATTCCCAAAAAATGCTTTTGTTTGGCTTTCATGAATTTCCAGAGCAAAGAAAAAGGCCAAAACTGGATGTGAGCTGTTACCCTGCCACTAACTGATATGTTCCCTAATTTCTATAGTGGAATATAATGAACAGCTTTCAGAAAGATCAACATTTCATTTCATTCGTCTACTGCAAAGAATAAAGGCATTTTTCAGAGGTAAGGTGTAAGGCTGGATCCTGGTCTAGTTTGTTATGGGACTTGCAGACCCCATATCGTGGTACCCAGCTGAAAGGGAATTGCAAAGAACTTGTGTATTGTGGAATAAAATATAAGTTCACAGTAAATAACTGTGGGTAACAGATGCTGTCTGCAGACTCCTGGAGCTGAGGGTAAGCAAAGAAAATACATAGCTGGCTGGTGGTGCATAAGTCTTCCATCGAAGGAGCATGGTTACCATAAGCACCTCTCCTCCTCCTCTCTCCCTTTGTCCTCCTCATCCTACCCGTCAGCACAGGTTTTGATAAAGCTCTCCTGTTGATGCTTCTCCTACCAGTAAATGGCAGAAGAAATTATATATTATTAAGTGCAGAAGTAGGTATGGCTTAGAAATCCGAGCATCAGGGAATGTTAGTGCTACCCTTTCTTTGCCAAAACTGTCCAATTCCCCCTCCTTTGCTGTTAGCTGCTTTCAGACATTTGTGGGGTTTTTTTGTCTAGGCAGGCTGTGTATTCAGCAAAGTGACTCACAGTACAGCATCTCTTTGAACTGTGTTCCTGCTCTGGGAAACTCTTTTCTGTTTTTTTGTTTCTTTAATATTATTTTTTTTTAAGTGATAAGGAAATATGTGCTACTTGCAAGTTGCTCCTTTTGGCAAACACAGGATAGCCCTTTTTAGTATGGATTCTGCTCCATATGTGATCATTCCCTTTTTGCCAAACTTCCTTAGATGTGCACCAAATTGCAGAAAGATGAATACCAACTTTGCATAATTTGAACAAGAAAGCCTTGCAGTGCTACTTTTCCATTTAATTTACGGGGGGAAAAAAATTATGAGATACGTAGGACATAAGTAAGGGCAGAATAGAGCCCTTAATCTTAATTATGCATTCTGCAGTATTATAAATGACTAAAGATTACTTCCAATGTTTGGTATAATCTTACAGTGTGCAGATGTGGTTCTCTTTGGTATATGCCATCTTTACTGAACTCACAATTTCCATAATGCTGTCACATTCTGCATGGGAAGCAGATTTACAGATAGGTAATCCATGTAAGGTATTTTAAAGACAGCTTATTAAAGGATTGAGGCCTGCTGTTAAATTACATATGCTTTCAATTGCTATGAGGAGCAAACAGTATCAAGAAGTACAATAATTTAGCTACAGCTGGAGAAAGGCCTATTTAAAGTTTTGATGACAGATCCTTCAAACTTTTCCTTTAAGTTCTTTTCTGCTTTATATCTTCTCCTGTGTAGTACGGTATTTTCCTTTATACAATGTAATTTCACCAGCAGGTTGACTGTATACACGCTAAGAAACTGAAATGCATTCCTAAACTGATAGATAGAGTTTACAAAATGACCGTGGGCAGCAGGCTCCACGCTTGATGGCATTATCTAAACACCTGACAGCGAGGATGGACTCTTTGCAGTTCAGCATTGCTAATTATTAATGGCTCAAATTGTGTTGGGCACTGTTGCCGTGCCGCTTTCCCCACCGTGCCGAGAGCCCTGATGATCTGCCGCATTGTGCGCCGGGCGGGATGTTGTTGAGCATATTGGATAGTGCCCCCATCTGTTTCTAAAACACAAGGCAATGTGTCACTTACATGCTGTCTGCTCCTGTTACCCTTTACAGAAGGAGTTACAAGAGACTGTGTTTCCAAATAGATAAGCTCCTTCCCCTCTCTTTAACCGAAATAAGAAAACGATGACCACAGTGTAGAGCCATTCCTTAAATCCGGGGGCTGGGGAGGGGGGGAATATTTGGTGGGTTTTTTTTCCCTAAAGTAACAAAATAAATGTGAATAGAGCAATGATATTTGGTGCTAACTTTAAGTGTCGCACTGTATGGTACGAAAAGGGGCACATTATGCAGACATGAGATTACAAAGCTCAAGAAGGAATGTGTTAAGCAATCATTTTATAACGATGAGTCTGGCCATGCATTTGCATGTGAACATCATTACAATCTGAAAAAGAGAAAATGTTATTATGCCATGTATCTTTGAGCCATTATTGGAATTAGGTTACAAAGCTTCGGCTGCAAGGTTATTTGAATCTACTGCTTGCTGTTAATTTCATGCCTTCTATTTAGTATTTTTTTTCTTATTAGTTATGAACTAGTACACTATGAAAAGGAAATAATTTTTAAAAATGTGTCTGTAACCTCCCACCACAGGCATAAGTGTATTTTTTGATCATATGTATTTAAAAATCACAAGTAGATTGAGGGAAAAGCTGTAAAGCTCTGGAAAGACAAAATAGTAAAATAGTAAAAAAAAAAAAAAAAGCATCCTCCAAGATTTAAAATGTCAAGCTTTTTAAAGTCATGTTCGTTTTTTCTTTAACATTGCTATATAACCTAAAGTAGCAGAAACATGAACAATACTGAATTGAAATTTGGCAAAAAGAAGTTTTTCCACATAAATATGTTGCTGCTTTTTTTTTTCAAATTTGCTTTTCTAATAAATGGAAGTTGGTATTTTTATTTTGAAGTATTTATAGTGTAAATTACCCACATGGTATTTCCATCCTTTTCTAATAAATCTGTTTATACATAAGTTTTGGAGGTTAATGGATAGATTTTAAATTGCACTGAATATCTTTAACAAATGGATATGTAAGACAAGACCTTATTAAGTAGATTTTGGTCTGTGAAATCTGTCTTCTTCAAATAATTTCAGAAGCCAAAAATACAAAATACAAACTTTTTAATCATGAATTTTTAAACATATGTCACTTTAAATATTAGTATATATTAATTACAGAAAATTACTTTGTTACCAATCAATAGCAAAGTTCTGTAGAGTACCTGAAATTATTCTTTTTATTCCAGTATTTAAACTTGAATGTACTTCTCATAAGGGAAAAATGCTCTTAATAGCTCTAAATATGAACTTTGAGTTAATGTAATGTCAATATTATCAAATATTGATATATCACCCTTAGACTGCAAATGTTTTATCAAGTCACAAATAATTAGTTAAAAA
Source organism: Falco naumanni (assembly GCF_017639655.2). NCBI lineage: Eukaryota > Metazoa > Chordata > Aves > Falconiformes > Falconidae > Falco > Falco naumanni. The sequence continues at coordinate 95,942,349 of NC_054056.1, forward strand.
TTAAACTGAGAAATTGAAAGGTGATGCTTAAATAAAACAAAATATTTCAGTAGAAAATATTTCTAATAGGCTGCATAAGCCTCATTGCATTGTTTCTCCTGTTACCATGTCTTAATGTTGTGGGGTGTGTGTTTTTGGTCTTGGTTTTTTTTTTTTTTTGTTTATGGGAAAAATTGTTTAAGACAGCAAGAATCTTGGGTCTTCTCTTTTTTATGAAGGTCAAACTAAATTCAGAATTATAACTGAAAAATGAAATGTAAATACCTAGATCTTTGATAACAAAGTAATTAAAATGTATGGTTTTGCCTACTGTGTATAATAAGGGCTTATATTTGATCAACCATAAAAGTTATTTAATCATTTTAACCTTGGAATACTACCCCACAAAAAACTACTTAATGGAAGTTAGCTGAGAAGCATTAGAGTATCACAACATCAAGAAGGCTGAGCGAGAGGGCACTGAAAATTCAAGCACAGCTTATTTCTGCCATAATACTATAGCAGGTTGCATGGCAACCAGTGGCTGTGGATTTTGAAGTTACTTTATCCTTATTCAATGAGCAAAGACTTAGCCTGTATTTATTTTGGTAATTTCTAGAATTAATCAGGTATTTAAGGCCCACTGTAGCATAAACTTGCTATGATTTTGCAATCAGCGAATGAGTGTTTACAAGTGTGGTTGGGAGAACATCTGGAAGAAGAGAGCCCCGACTGTTCCTTGCAGACAGTGGGTATTAGCCAAGTGCTGGGATCAGCAGCCAGTTTCGAGCAAGAGCGTGGCTCGCAAGCACATCCCTGTGATTTAGGTTGGTCATTTTAGGTGGACTCTGGAGTTTTCAAAAAACCTGTCATATTTCATTTTAATGTTTCCGTTAAAGAACAATGCCAAGAGAATTTTAACATTTTTCAGCTGAGTAAAAGCTGTAATCATAAGCCAAAGTCACAAGTACAAGTAGCATGGCAGCCTTGTGCTTGCGTATTGCTTCAGAGAATACGTTAACATACAAGTCTCAAAAATGTTTTAAAGTATTTAATTTCCATTACTGTCTTTAAAGTATAAAGGTGACTATTTCAGTGTCCTGTTGTTTAATATGCTCATGGTTTGGCCAAGTTTCTCAATATCCACAGATTTTACTGAAACTGGAGTAAATTAAGAACACTCAGAATTACACAGGTACAAAATGCACATTGTAATGCTTGTAATGAATGAGAGGTGTGAACTGGTGTCTCATTTTTAAGCACCTTTTAAAAATGCATTGTGCTAGACTATATGAAAAACGTGTAGGATATTTCCATGTTTGAGAAGCAGTATATATTCCTGTAGTGAAAGATACTATCATAATGCTTATACATTTATGTAGGATTATGATAGGAGTTGTCTCTTCGCACGTTTCAGTTCCTAACTTTCTAACTTTTATGGAAAGTACACATTGAAAGAGCATTATCACATGCCTAGCACGAAAGGCATCATTAAATCCAGCCCTGCCTTACGTCGTGCACCCCACCAGCCTAGCTCTGAAGAACTTTTTTTTCCATGTTTATGAACGTGGCGGACTTACCTGACAGCTGTATCATTTTATTTTAAAACTTATTTCCAAAAGTGACATTAGATTAAGACCAAAAACCCCAACACGAAACCCACAGTGCTCCTTAGGTGGGAGTGGGCACCCAGCCAGTCGAGCACTGCGGACCTGGGGAATGCCTTGTCTCCGAGGCACGCTGCTGAAACGTAACATTGAACAACTGCGTATGGCTAGTGCAGGTCATGCCTTTTCTGAGAGGCTTCCTCATTACCCTGCTACTGCTTATGTCCAGAAAAAAATGCATCCATAACATCCATTTTCCCTGAATTACTAGGTGTGTGCTGGCCATTCCTAACTCAACAGTTAGGTTAGTCCAGTTAAAATTAGAGCTGCAATGGGTAGTTTATGTGCTGCTGTTTCTTGCACAGGTAAACTGGGCGTTATAGCATGTTTGTGTGCAGCAGCAAGTGGGGATCCATGGATGTCTGCTTTCAAGCAAAGCATGGTGGTTTAGGTCTTGATATGCTTGATGGCACATAAGGAAGTCCCTAATGATCTTCTCAATGAAATGAAGTAATCATTTTTTGCAGTAAAGGTACAGTGAATTTATTTTTAAAATGCATAATTTATTTTGTCAAAATCTCCACTAGCAAGCTAGTACTCCTGGGAGCTGTGAATGTTGTTAAAAATATATATATTATAGCCTTAGTGATGACAGTTTAAAAGTTATTACAACCAAAATACTTTATGTCAACAATAAGCTGCTGCAATTTAAGAAAAATGAAACATTTTCCCCTGAGCCAGTTGTGTTTTCTTTGAACGTAATGGGAAATAAAACCGTTAAACATTTCTACTTGGAACTGTTGGTGCTGTTTGAATATTTGTGTTTCATACTTTCCAGAAATTAGTGAATTTTATTGACCTCATTTCTGGTCACTGGTTTTAAAATGGAAAGCTTAATAGTAAATAGCAGTAGTATCAGGAAGGTCATCTGCAGTTCCATAGTGTTTTGTATTAATAGTGAAATTAAGAGACCTATACAGAGCAAGTAATTGTGACAGCAAGGGGCTCCTGGGTTTTTTAGCTTCTGTCCTAGCTGAAAAGAAAGCTGACCTGTGCCATTGTCTTCTCTGTGTCTCTGTCGTCTGAGGAGGAGGTACATTAAATCATACCAGTCTGAGCAATCAAGCACAATGTAGCTACTACCACTTGTCAGCTGGACCATTATAATTTATCCTTCCTTAGGCATTAGGTAAAATATAGTAACATAAACTTCAAATGCTGTTCCAGTACAAACATAGGAAGGTAATCCAAGAGCTGGCCCGAGTGTTGGTGCAGGGAAAGCAAGGACTTTGCATCTTCTTGTCCTTTCTTCATTTATGTGAGTGGTGGCCGCAGCAGAAAGCTAGTAAAACTGGTAATCAAAGCCCTGCTGTACCTGACCTGCAGCCTTGTTGTAGCTGCACTGCAGACAAAATGGTAGATATCATTTTATCAGAGATGTGGATGGATGAATTTTTAAATAGGGCTTTGAATCAGTCATTGTTACTGCTTTTATTTCTGTATGTATTTTAGGATAGAGATGTAGAAGTTCTGATTTGCTCTTGACATTGGCCCTCCATGTGGTGTGGGGATGGGCAATCAGATTATAACACTATGCTTTGGGTATTTTTAAATGGAGAAAACTGAACATTTAGTGATGCTCTGGGCCAGAAATTACTGTCCAAATAAACTGCAAGTACTTGTGAATGAGGAATAATAGATTTGTCAAAGCTATGACCTTGTATCAGTATTTGTGAAAAAGGAACAATGTTAAGATGTCCGAAAGGAGTCAAGGCAGGCGGCTGGTTTTCATTGAAACCCTAGACAGCCATGGAAACATTAAGGTAATTCTTTCTACTTCAGAGTCTGCAAATAAGAGTCTGGGAACACAAACAGTCAGAAGTAGACTTGTAGCTCCATTTCTCCCTAAATAATTTGCACTCTACAAAGAAAGCAACCATATATATTTATAATATCGAAACCTAGGATTAAAATTTAAAGCCTATAGCAAAACTTCCATTTGCAGAACAGAGCTTTATCAATTACCTCTTCTCTTTCCTGACAGCAATGACTGCTTTTGCAGAGCAGCCCTCCACGAGTCCTATTTCTTTGCATCACAAACACATCAGACACAAATGTGTTAGCTATGTTTTTGCCACACTATTCAAGGAATTTTTAAGGACATTGTCCAGTTTCAAAAATTCTACTAATTATTGTGTATTTATTTAGAGTTTTAAAGCTCAAAAAACATAGCTATTCAGGCAAAATGTCAGTGGGAAGTAATCTTTTGGTGGAGAAGTGCATACCTCCTCTCAAAAACAGCGTAGAACCAAAAGTATAAATGTTTTACTTCCTTCCTATTTTTCTCTTCCAGGGTTGCCTGTTGACTGCATCAGAGCACACAGGGGCTAGCAGTACAAGTGTAAATTTTCGTCATCTAAGCCTTTTTCTTTTGCCTAACAATGGGAAAGTTTATGTCCTGAAATAACACATTTAGCAAATTATGAGCCCTGTAAGACAGGACCAGGACTGGAAGAATTGCAGACAAAATGTACTCTTAGCTAGAAAAAGGGTCGCACAGACTGAGGACTAAACCCCAATGCTTCTTCTCCCTGAGAGTTTTTATATTGACACCTCTGGGATTATAAAGAATAATTTTATAGCCAATGCTCTGTTGATTTACATTCCTGGAAAATCCACTGATTTACGGAAGGATGTGTAATATAAACATCACTGTTTATTCTTGGGTTTAGGATCTTTAACTGCCATAAGGAACATCCCTTTCTAGTCTGCACTGTATTTTGTTTTATACTGCTTTGGTTACTCTAACATCTGCGTACCTCAGTGTTCTTAATGTATCTGTCTTCACAGCAACCCTGTGCAATGTGGGGTACACTGAACGGTTTTGAGTGTTGAGATTCAGAGAGAATAAAGATGAGAAATGTAAAGATGTTTTAACGCTATAGAGTCAGGTATGTTCCTATCAGAAACCTCAAGGATTTCTAGCAAATACAATATCTTTCTTTCCTTTTTTTTTTTTTTTTTTTTTTTTTTCATTTCTTTTAGGATGTGCAGTAAATACATTCTGACATCTTAGGAAGTAATTTCTGCTTTGTCTCCTTCCTGCTTAACTTTCAGGGTGAATCATTCGATGCATATTCTAATTCCACTGGTTCAAATATGAGTTTTCATTCATTTCATAGGTATGTCACTCCTCTGAAAACAAAAAAAGCTAGGCAAAAGGAAGATGCTAGAGGGAGGGTTAGGTTCTTTAAATTATAAAGTAAATTGGCAGTGGTTGCACACTGAGACACATCCCAGTCCCCATGTACTAATTGGATGGCACTTAAAAAAATATGAGAACAGTATGTGAAACTCCAGGTCTTCCAGTTTAAGCATCGTCCTAGTTTTATATTGATATTAACGACCACAGGTTTGGTAGGTTTTTTCTTTTTTCCCCCACTGTGGTGAAAGTAAGATGCCCAAAGGGAAGCAGAATTAATTAAAGTTTCTGATGAATATTGGACCACTACTGGCATTTGCCTCAGGATCAACAGGTAGGTTCTTAACTTTGTGAGGGAAAACATTATTGAAGAAGGTTGCATTCCTTGTGCAGATCAAGTTGTGCTTTTAAAAAATAAAAGAAGTCAGCTGGTGGTCTTGCTTTTAATTATCGAGGCTGTGAGAATTCAAATGAAATATTTGCCTCATTTACTTAGAAGATATTCTTGTATTTATTAAATCATTTGAAGAACATCTGTAACACTTTGATAAGATTTTCTTTCTCATCACGGGAAGCAGGCTGCATTTCAATACCAGGAAGTAGTAGTATTGCGAAGTGTTTCCTAGTCCATTTACTGGAGAACAGTAATATGTAGAAATAAAATTCCCAGAGTTAAGAGATGTTCCATTTCTCAACAATATTGGGCATAGTAGTAGTAGTGTAGCATGGGATTAAAGGAGCCAGTCCCAATTATAAATTATTATTTAGCCTTTCCTTCTGTAACTGCTAGATTACAAGCTACCTCTTTCTTACTATTTGTTGCACAGGATTTCCCTTACAAAAGCCTGTAGTGTCTTCTGCAGAAACAGTGCAGTTCAGATGCCTAGGAAGTGTTGAGCATTTTTAACAGCAGCTGTTAAATGACACCAAAAAAAAAAAAAAAAAAAAAAAAAAAAAAAAAAAAAAAAGTCTGCTGTACTGATGCTGTCTTTCTGTACTGTTCGTGGGTCAGATAAAAATATTTCAACACGAACAGAAACAGCTTATGTGCTTTAGATCAATCAAAATTAATTTTTAAACAACTTGAAATTTCATCTCATTGAAGTTTTGAAGTTTTAAGACTTTTCTGTGAGCACCTTTTTTATGTGTAGAGTGCAAAGGTCCAGTGTCTCCAAGTGTTTTTTACATGTGACTGAGGTTTAAAAACCAAAGTTCGTGGAAACCAGACAAAGTCACAGAGTCCATAGCATGCCTGCAGGCAGGGCAGAGTGAATATGCATACATCTCTGTTCACTGTAGGAATCCAAAAGTTAAACTAGAATTCCTAATGATGTTTTACATGAAGTCTGCATTTTAAAATTCAAAATACCAGGACAAATCTCACATTAAAAGCTTGAATCATACAAATCTCACATTAAAAGCTTGAATCATACATGACATGATACTCTTCTGGAAAAGGCACAAGTGGCATAATAATTTCAGCATGAATTTAGTTATTGAAATGTGAGTGAGCATGTGCAAAATTGTGTATGCATATACATATGCATGCATACATGTATATGTGCACGCAAGTATTGATTTCGTGTATGTGTGCAGGGAAAAACTTATTTAGTTATCTGTACTTCTATGTTTACAGATATAAGTACTTGCAGATATATATACCTCTGGTCTTTCTCACTTCAAAAAACATACTAATTACATAAACAATACTTCCTTATGTTTCATAGATTAGATATTTTATATCTAAATATATGTATTTATATAATAGATAATTTTAATTAAGGTAACAAGCATATTCATTTCTCCTTAATTTTAGTTAGTGGTTTGTTTCTCTCCTGAATTGTTATTAAGAAATATATATATAATATATATAATTGAGAATGTATTTTTTCTTCATATTAACATTTTATTTTAAAAACAACCCAAACCTAACATGTTTAGTGTAAAGGAGCTAATATGGTGTAATTTTTTTCAGCCATTTGTTATGCTTGTTCAGGTTATTTGATTGATGTCTAATTGGTTTACCAGTTAAATAGTACTAGTACAACAATTGAAAGCAAATCACCGAAAAAGTAAAAGGGTCGTATTAATGCTGTATTTCTAAAGGTTACACAAGAAAGTCAGCAACTAAACCCCTGTAGTCAGTACAGAGAAGGGCTAGGGCCACTGTGTTATTGTTAGACAAAAGGCACTGATAGATAGTCCATCTCCATAAAACACTAGAATATTTTAA